>NC_134929.1:4508347-4739917 GCF_051020765.1 Lasioglossum baleicum | reverse complement strand
ATCTTTTGACAGATACAAAAGCCCTGGCCTGGACGGCATTTTTCCCGCCATGCTTCAAGAAGGCGGGTCTATCCTGGCTGACCGCCTAAAGGAGGTCTTCAAAGCCTGCCTTGCTTTAGGCTACACCCCTATCTCCTAGAGAATAGCCAGAGTAGTCTTCATTCCTAAAGTAGAAAAAAGTGACTACAGCTCGGCCAAATCGTTCCGGCCGATAAGCCTCACATCCTTCTTACTCAAGACGATGGAACGGCATGTCGACAGGTATATCAGAGAAACAACGCTGATTCAGACACCTGTCCATACCAATCAGCATGCTTACCAAAGTGGCAAATCAGTAGAAACGGCGCTCCACCACCTAGTTGGTTGCATTGAAGGAGCACTAGCAAACAAAGAATCGGTCCTCAGCGTTTTCATCGACATCGAGGGTGCCTTAGATAATACGTCCTCGACGTCTTAGAGAAGGCCCTGGACCGTTTCAACATTAAGGAACCCCTGAGCGGATGGATCAGCAGCATGCTTAGGAACCGAACCATGATGACCGAAGCGAACGGCTCGACAGTGTTTGCCCGGGCCGGCAGGGGCTGCCCTCAGGTAGGAGTCCACTCCCCCCTACTGTGGACCCTGGTGGTCGACGGGCTTCTGAAGGAGCTGGTCGATGAGGGCCTCGTGGTCCAAGGCTATGCTGACGATGTATCCTTCTCAGTCAGGGGGAAACATCCTCTATTGTTAGCCAAAAGAATGCAAACAGCATTCACGCTAACCAAAAACTGGTGCCTTAACCACAACCTCAGGGTTAACCCGAGCAAAACGGAAATGGTACTCTTCACGAGAAAGCGACGTTTTAACTTTAAAGCCCCCTCCATTTTCGGCACCGAACTACGAATCTCGGATGAGGTTCGCTATTTAGGTGTCACCCTAGACAAAAGGCTAACGTGGAAAAGGCACGTCGCACAGTGGTCGGAACGTATAGGGAAAATGGAAAAAACTTCATAACTTCGGCAATTCTCAATATTTTTGAATAATTCTTTTTTTATTGCTTCTCAATCTTCAAACTTCTCATATTATTAAACGAAATATTAAACAATGAACTTAATATAATTGTTTATACATAATATTGTTTATTACATTACGAACTCTTATTTCAGCATACTAAAATTGAATACTTGAAATAGTATTAAAACAAACAGACTAGAAATAGAATTAAACAAACAAACTTCAAATAGTATTAAACAAACAAACTTCAAATAGTATTAGACAAACAAACTTGAAATAGTATTAAACAAAAAGCTTAATATCATTGTTGAGGAATCGGGTGATTCCTGGTTGCTGATACAACCTTGTAAGAAGGTTTGAAAATCGAGGCGGCGGGTGCCGGTAGCCTGGGAGATAGAATTGAGCAACACCTCGTTCTTGTTCGGTTGCCGCACAACGAACACGTGGCACGGACGTTTATTGCTATAATACACGAACTTTCGCACTACGCGTAATGATTGGTAGCACGACGCGTAACAATAGACGTTGAAATCCGCTTGTATTAATTCGGCGCACTTGGTCGATGTTAACGGGTATTAACAATCGAAAGTAAACGAGATCAAGTATGTCGCGGTCTTGTCGCAATGACGGTTGCACATGGAAGAGGAAGAATGCGCGTTCCGCAATTCGGGAGTCGGTCGCGAGCCGATGATACAGCGCGCTAATTGGCTCGTTTGGTCGTCTGATTTTTGGGTGAGGTAACAGGCGCGTCTCAGCAAGGGAAGTCCCATCATCGCGTAGCGATTGGCTGAGATGCCCTGATCCTTCCGAATTTAGCTCTGATTCCTGAACATGCCGCCCCCCGTTGAACGTGTACGTTCAACAGGAGAGACATTAACGGTGTGACCTGCTAGTCTACAAGGTTGGATTGTGAAGTCATGGTATAGCAGCGAGAATTACAACTTAACTCTACTTACTTAATACTAAGATACGCTATGTACACGCGGATAAAATCGAAACGGAATCAACGCTGCAAATGCGCATGACTATGTCACGGACGGTTCGCTCATCTCGTTGATGGCGACCGGGAGAAAACAGAGTTTAGTAATCGGGCGCTTATACACGGATTGTGCAGTTCGAATGGTGACGACGCGGACGAGTCCGTCGTCGCCGGGATGGCACGCAGAGATCCGTCCCAATTCCCACTTGCACGGCGGATTGTTGGGATTTCGGACGAGAACGATCTGACCAACTTTGGCCAGTCCTTGCACCACCCTCCATTTCGGCCGTTGGTGTAACGTCTGCATATAGTCGGTCGTCCACGCTTTCCAAAAAATTTCGGTGAGACGTTGAAGTAACTGCCATCGAGATAATCGATTTTCGGTGACATTAAGTACGCTCGGTTCTGGTATCGAAACTAGAGCTGAGCCGATCAGAAAATGCCCTGGGGTCAGGATCGTGTAATCGTCAATGCTCTCGGATGTTTGGCAAGAGGACGTGAATTTAAACAGGCCTCGACGCGGCAAAGAAACGTGGCCATTTCCTCAAACGTTAAGGTGTGAGCGCCTATGCATCGTTTGAGATGGTGCTTGACACTCTTGACCGCCGCTTCCCACAAACTGAAACCGAATTTTGAAAATCCGCATTTCGGATGACGGATTTGTAAGCGGCGGCGAGCTCTCGCTCTGCCCCTTGAAAGGTCGTGCCGTTATCCGAGGACATTGACTTTGGGAGGCCTCGCCTGGACACAAATCGGTGGTAAGCAGCTATAAACGCGGAGGATGAGTAGTCACTCACAAGCTCGAGGTGAATGGCCTTAGTTGTGAGGCAAATGAAAAGCGCAATGTATGCCTTGGTCGATTTGTGTCCTCGGCCAGGTGCGGTTCGAACTTGGATTGGGCCTGCATAGTCGACCCCTGTGTGGATAAAGGCTCTCGCGACTTGAGTGATGCGTGATTCTGGCAGGTCCCCCATGAGCTCGTTTGGTATTAAAGCCCGTTCACGAGTGCACGCGACGCACTGGTGTAAAACAGCACGTACGGTTGCTCGCGCTCGCAAGATCCAATAGTCGTTGCGAAGGCAGGCTAGGGTGAGTTGAGGACCGGAATGCAAATGCTTAAGGTGAGTCCAATTGATCAGGAGGATGAGGAGAGGGTGTGACCGCAGAATAATTGGGTGTTTTGCGCTTTCCGGCAGCTGAGATTTGGATAAGCGTCCCTTCGCTCGTAAGAGGCCTTTCGAATCGAGGTACGGGGCCAGTGCAGCCAACGGACTCGATTTTGGGACTGTCCCGGTTGCGACTAGTGTCTGCCGTTCATGTGGAAAGGCATCGAACTGAATTTGTCGCAGCCAATGCTCTCTGGCTTTGGCAATTTCGTCCGGCGACAGGACTAAGGATGCGGGCCTTTCTTGTGCAGGAATTGCACTTGGAGTTATGTTCATGCGAAGACGCTCAATGAACCGAAGAACATAGGCGGTGACTCTCAATAATTTGGACCACGACGAGAATCGCAATGCCAAGTCCTGTTGGTCCGTTGTGGAAACCAAAGTTTCTATTCTTACAGGGCGTGCCTCTGTTCTGGCTAGAGAGTTAGGTTTGAACGAGGTTTGGGGCCACTTGTCCGAGGCTTGTTTAAGCCACGACGGGCCGGACCACCATATATGGTGTATCCTGAGCTTGGATGGAGTTATGCCTCTCGAGGCACAGTCAGCTGGATTGTCGAGAGTGGGAACATGATGCCACTGTGCATCAGGAAGAAGAGTTTGTATCTTAGAAACTCTATTGGCGACGAAGGTTTTCCACTTCGATGGAGATTGGTTGAGCCACGTGAGCGTAATGCTCGAATCGGTCCAGCAATGGCACTCATAATTTCGGGAGTGTAGCGAAGTTTGAACAGAGGTCATTAATCGTGCGAGCAGCAATGCTGCGCACAACTCGAGGCATGGAATGCTGACAGTTTTAACTGAAGCGACTCTAGACTTCGCTACGAGAAGTGTGACCCACACGGTTCCGTCTCGAAGTACGCTTCGTACGTAGACAGCCGCCGCGTAGGCCTTGGACGAGGCATCAGCAAACCCATGAAGAGTTTGGGTTAATGCCGGGTCCGGGGCGAGTTTACGGGGAATCCTGATCGCTTCTAAATCCGGCAATTGAGTGCTGTACTCTTGCCACTCCTTCTGAAGGTTATCGGGAATGGGATCGTCCCAATCGCATCGCTCTGCCCACAATTGTTGCATAAACATCTTTGCTTTTATAATGACCGGAGTGACCCATCCTAATGCATCGAATAACCTCGCGAGGGTTGACAAAATGGTTCGCTTGGTACTGGGCAACGCGGGCTGAGATGAAATACGAAAGTGAAACTCATCTCTCTCTCTCATGCGCAGGATTCCAACTGATTCCCAAGATAGGAACAGTTTCTTCGACTAAGAGGGTCTTACTGATGGCGAGGCCATGATCAGAAGGATCGATAGCGCTCAACATGGAAGGGTCATTACTTGCCCATTTTCTTAGGCGAAAACAACCGGCTGCCAGTACGTCGTTCAATTGGTCACGTATCTGGTTAAGGCGAGTGCGACTATCGTCGCCGAATAGACAGTCATCAACATAAGTTTGATGTTGAAGAACCGGAATGGCGAAAGGAAATTTAGCACCTTCATCCTGACTCAATTGCTTCATCACTCGAAGCGCTTGAAATGGTGCGGATGTAGTGCCATAGGTGACAGTCAGAAGTTGATATTCATCAACTGGATCGGATGGCGAATTTTGCCAGAGGATTCGCTGATAATCAACGTCCTGAGAGTCTACTCGGATCTGCCGATACATTTTTGCGATGTCGGCAGTGTAAACAAAGCGGTATTGCCTCCATCGCAGGAGGATGGCGATTAAATCGCCTTGAAGCTTCGGTCCATTGAACAAATGGTCATTTAAAGATTGTCCAGTGGTGGTTCGACAGGATGCGTTAAAGACTACGCGGAGACGGGTTGTGGCACTGCTGTCGCGAAAGACAGCATGATGCGGAATGTAATATCGGCTTGGATCGGACTTGGTGTTCTCTTGCGAAACTTTTCGCATGTGACCAAGAGCCTCGTATTCGAGCATGAAAGCTCGATACATATCAGCATGCGTCGAGCTCGAG
This sequence comes from Lasioglossum baleicum, assembly GCF_051020765.1. Classification (NCBI taxonomy): domain Eukaryota; kingdom Metazoa; phylum Arthropoda; class Insecta; order Hymenoptera; family Halictidae; genus Lasioglossum; species Lasioglossum baleicum. Next base: position 4,734,806 of record NC_134929.1, on the reverse strand, counting down.
TGGAGGCGTCGTTCGACGCGGTGAAGGCTGCGAAGGGCTGCCATTCTAGAATCGCCTAATTCGAGCGGAGGTGAATGTTTGAACGGTAAGCGGACGACATACCGTCCATCTGGTTGACGAGAGTGCGTAGCCCGAAAGTGTTGCTCGCACTTTTCTTCGTCTGGAGTGGTGGACACATGACTGGGAATCTCTTCGATCTCCCAAAATTTTCTAAGAGTTCGATCGAGATCAATAAACGCGGTACTATGGTGCACGTCAATGGATTGTGGAGGTTCGGGAGGAGTAATAGGACCGGACAGAATCCACCCTAGCGTGGTATTTTGAGCAACGGGTGTTGCTGGTGAACCTTTGCGAATACCGTTCAAAATCAGTTGGCTATACACGTCAGCGCCTATGATCAAGTCGATCGGATCCGAGCTCATGGGTTCCCTGTCCGCCAATTCAACATCTGAAATGTGAGTCCAATTAGACCACAATTTACATTTAGGTGGAACGTACTTAGTGAGAGACCTTAATATCACCGCTGTGGTCGAGTATGCAGGTTGATCTCTTCGTTCCGGTGTGACGATGATCTCAGCAACGTGCTGGGCGACGGACTGGGCTTCACCTATTCCGGTGATTCAAATGTGTCGCTTCGTTCGGTGGAGGCGCAGTAGCTGAGCTACCCGCTCGGTCATCAACGTCGCGACTGAGCCTTGGTCGAGTAACGCACGCACGGCGATGCTTCGGCCCTGCTCAGAGCGCACTTGCACTCGGGCTGTTGAAAGAAGCACACGGTATTGAGTCGGAATATTCGAAACTAAGTTCGAGGAAATTTCGGTATCGTCTTCGGACGAGGTCGGTATTTCCCGTTTTGTTGGCGCGGCGCTAGGTTGTTCTGACTTGCTGGGAAAATGCAACAGAGTATGATGGCGTTGATTGCATTCCTTGCAGGAATGCTTGCTTTGGCAATGGGTAGCCATATGCTTGACTGAAAAGAAGTTCACACACCGTTTATTCGATTTTACAATTTCGAATCGCTCCGATGGCGATTTTGCTAGAAATGGTTTACATTGGTATAACAGATGACTCTGTTTACACACCCGGCAAGTCAGATTGACGACGGTTGTCGAATGCGTGGAAATCGTTTTCTGTTTTGACGGTTTAACCTTCCCGTTGTCGGTTGGTGTTTCGCTTCTTTCGGGCACCATCGATTCGAGTTGGTTAATTCGTTCGTCAAGAAACTCATCGAAATCGTTAAAGGTTGGAAACTCACGAACGTTTTTCAGTTTGAGCTCCCATACTTTTCTCGAGGACCGATCGAGTCTTTGAACACCGAGGTATACAATAATATCGCTCCACATATCGACGGGACGACCGAGGTTACGCAACGCTTTTGTTGACATATGTATTCGATCGCGAAGTTTTTGCAGCTCCTTCGGTGACTTTGTGGTAACGGTCGGTAAAGAAAACAACTCGGTGAGATGCGTCATTATTAACCGGCGTGGTTTCTCGAAACGAGTGTGGAATAATTGCCACGCAACATGGAAATTTTGATCGGTAATGGGCAAATTTGCTATGAGATCAATCGCGTCACCCTTTAACGCGGAGGCAAGGTAATGTAATCGCTCGACATCCGATAACGACTTGTCGTTGATTACGAGTGATTTGAATCGATCGCGGAAATTCTCCCACTACGCGGACGTGCCGTCGAAAGACGGTAGATAGATCCGTGGCAGGCGTGACGCCCCATGGGACGGCGTACTTACAATCTGATTGGTGCCTGTGGATGGGGTATTTGTTACCAGCATCTCGGACATGAAATCCAGAGCCTCCAAATAACTTTCCTCACATCGTTCAAAGTGGTCTTCTTGGAAGTAGGGAAGAGTTGCCTCGGTTTCATCGTCGACCATGGCAGCAATCCTTGCGTTGAGATCTTGCGCTTGATTGAATGCTTCCTTCAGGACGGTTATCCTGTTCGTCGTGGTGGCGATGGTCATCTTGGCTTGGCCCAATTTCTTAAAATTGGTGAGGGCACGATTGATGGAATGCAGGATTCGGTTCTGCTTAATCAGGAGCTCTTCCATGTTGCTCATTATTGGCACGTGGTACTTGGCCGGTACAATGGCGGCTGGAACGGCACGTAGATCCTCGACTCCAATCCAGCTCGAAGGACCAAAATGTTGAGGAATCGGGTGATTCCTGGTTGCTGATACAACCTTGTAAGAAGGTTTGAAAATCGAGGCGGCGCACAGTGGGTAAAATCGACGTTCTAGCTGTTCACGCCTATTTCACCATTATTTCAATACATAAAGACCACATTAAATAGGTCGTTGGATTCGTCTTGCCGTCAGCTATAACATTATTGAATAAAAAATATATGGTTATAAATAAATAATGAAGGTGACCACAATTTTTTATTGAAAAAAAATTTTTTTGGAAATTTTTTGTATTGATATTTGTAAAAGACTGTGTACTGATTACTTTTCGTAGGAAACATTTTTTTGTCACACCACCCGAAATGTCTGAAAACTCGTGTGAATAATGAATAATATTTGAAAACTGGGTGTTCACGCCTATTTCACCATTATTTCAATACATAAATAGGTCGTTGGATTCGTCTTGCCGTCAGCTATAACATTATTGAATAAAAAATATATGGTTATAAATAAATAATGAAGGTGACCACAATTTTTTATTGAAAAAAAATTTTTTGGAAATTTTTTGTATTGAGATTTGTAAAAGACTGTGCACTGATTACTTTTCGTAGGAAACATTTTTTTGTCACATCACCGGAAATGTCTCAAAACTCGTGTGAATAATGAATAATTTGGCCACGATTTCGATCGAACTCACCACTGTGCGCGTGTCACGCGACGCTTTAAACTATCATAACTTCGGTTCCCCGGATTATCCCGGATCTAAATTTTGCACGATCTTTTAGAGGAGATTTTGCCGAAAATGTTCCACTTTGTCAGACCCTGGGAATCCCCGGGAATGACAACTTTATCCCTTGTCAAAGGTGAAAAACTTCGACGATTTTCCTTAGTTGATTAAATACTTTTTTTCATAATAAATTATGAACAATGACGTTTAGTTTCTGGTGCGTTCTCAACATAGATATATATTCTTCATATAAAAAAAAATTGGTCGCTTAATCTTCAGTAGGTTTTTCAGGACATCATTATGAAGAAAAGGAATTTTTTCGGTGATAAATCGTATCTGAAAAAGTTTCATCTTTGAACGTTTATTGTTACGAGAGTTTTTAATAGCTTTAATTAATATTATCGTTTTCGAATGTAATAGACATTTAAGAAACATTGTGCATTCGTTAAAAATCGATATGAGGACTTTGAGTTTTTAGCCCGTGAACAGCTAGAACGTCGATATTACCCACTGTGCGGCGGGTGCCGGTAGCCTGGGAGATAGAATTGAGCAACACCTCGTTCTTGTTCGGTTGCCGCACGACGAACACGTGGCACGGACGTTTATTGCTATAATACTCGAACTTTCGCACTACGCGTAATGATTGGTAGCACGACGCGTAAAATAGACGTTGAAATCCGCTTGTATTAATTCGGCGCACTTGGTCGATGTTAACGGGTATTAACAATCGAAAGTAAACGAGATCGAGTATGTCGCGGTCTTGTCGCAATGACGGTTGCACATGGAAGAGGAAGAATGCGCGTTCCGCAATTCGGGAGTCGGTCGCGAGCCGATGATACAGCGCGCTAATTGGCTCGTTTGGTCGTCTGATTTTTGGGAGAGGTAACAGGTGCGTCTCAGCAAGGGAAGTCCCATCATCGCGTAGCGATTGGCTGAGATGCCCTGATCCTGCCGAATTTAGCTCTGATTCCTGAACAATCATTTTGTATACATTGTCACGCCGATTATTTCCCTGCGAACAGAGAGATAACCGACATCGAGAAATTATGGCCTTGCGACCGGGCCACGCTCGGTCGCGCGACACGTGGTCCTCTCGAGACAAAAGATCCCTCGCAGATTCGAATGGAACGACAAAATTGTACGCGAATTGTACGGGCGCCAGGTACGATACTGTACCACGCGAAACTCTCGAACGATTCGTTCGGTCTTCAAAATGATATCGAATCTGCGAGTATCGTTTTGGCCGATGACGGCCACGAACGGGTCCAGGGAACCACGTGAGGAAAGGAACGGGGCATTTCCCGCGACGGGAACGTTTCTCACGAGAAATGAAATCACTCGATAGCTCTTAGGCAAAGTTACATCGTTTATTAAAACGAGATGGTCATACAATCCGCCGGCCGATGCCGGCGGTAGTCAATAGGTTTGCCGGCGCGAACAGGAAAGTGACGGCGGCTGTTCGGCCGATCGCGCGGAATAATTTCGATCGCGTCGAGCTCGGTCGTCACAGGACTTCGCGTGAATTTACAAGCCACAAGGGCACGAATTCGACCGAGCTCCGGTGACGTACGCGTTCCTAATTCGAGACTGGGCGAAACGTGCGAACGGCGAACGCTGCGAAACGGATACGGCGCGTTGTCCTCCCGAAGAACGATCCGAGGGCAGCCCAAAGAATTTCCGGACGAATATCGTGGGTCCCGAATAGCTCGTGCACGAGGATTCGGCGACACACGATCCGTGGCCTCGCGAACCTCTCAGGAGAGCGACTCCCGGTCAACGATAAACGCGGGGAAACACACGGTACACTATTAGGGTGGTCCATATTTTTTGACCAACGAATTAAATGCACCGCACCCCCCATAATTGTTCCTTTAGGTGAGAAAAAAATTTGTGCAAAGTTTGAGATCGATCGAAAAAAAGGATCACGTGCCTCAAAGCGACTGAAAATTTTGAAAATTGTGAAATTCACCTCAACTATGGAACATGGCACATCGTTGGATATGTCTTTTTTTCTGAATAGGAATATGGAAAAATTATATGACTTCCTTTAAATAATAATAACAATGACCTTGAAATTTCAAAAAAATGATTTCCAAAAAATTTTTTTATTTTGCCATTATATTTACCTTATTGAACAATGCAAATTTCTCCTCTGACATTTTTTCGGTACAATCACAAATAACAGAGATATTTAAACATTTCCATGTATTACATTTTATTTATACCTGTACTGAAACAAGACTTTAAGAAGCCTAAATTGACAGTTTAGCTACATTGGCATTGAACAATAAACAAAATCAACTTGTACTTTGCATTACGAAGTACTTTTGTCAACTGTTAAGTAAAATTATTAAGTAAAACTATTTCTGCTACCACAATTTTTTGTCAACTGGCTTTGGTTTGCAAAATATGAGCTGCAAATGACTTTCGTGAGGCAGAAACCAGGTACAGTTCCGTACCTGGGTACCCTCGATGCCGTCCATTAACATAAAACGCTATAAAACATTTCACCGGGATTAGGACCCCTTAAATGAGGGTAGCGAGGGGCAGCGGACCCGCTTACAACTCTCCGTACTGAACACTGGACCCACGACGGTCAGGTACGAGGGACGTTTAGTACACGTGCGTCGTGCACCCTCCAGGACAATTTCCCGTTAGTCTACACCTGTTTTCCTGACACAAGGGCGAGCCAATCAGAGACGCTACATCGCTTCGCGACACGAGTGGCACTCTCCAAGGTCCGCGCTCCTTCACGACTATTAGGCCCTTTCCGAACCCAGACAAAATTGTATAAAAGCCCGTCCGAAAACGGATCATCAGTCATAGCTGATTTAACCACCGAACAGTGCACAGAAGTCCAATGGAGAGTAGAAATCACGGAAAACTGTTTTTATTAGAACATGACGAAAGACAAATTGTAGGCGCTAAGTTGCCATCGATAGGGCAAGTTTTAAGAGTTTTGTTTTACAATTTACGGAAAGTGAAATTGAACCTTCGATCTAGCTCATATCTTGTTGTGAAAGAAGTGGAAGTGTTGTGGGAGAAGGCAAAAATTCCATTCAGGCAAAGCCATCACAGCATCGAGAAATTGGAGTCCTTATACCAGAAGTGGAGGCTGTTACAAAAGAATTCTACACGACGATCGCAGCTACAAGATAACAAGGAACAACAGTTTCTTGATCAATTAGATGATCTTTTCGATATCATACATGTTGATGCTTTAGAAATTATCACGATCGATGAAGATAAACAATTTCTTCTGAACCAAAGAAAAAAAGGACGACCAGGATCGATGATTGGAGGAGATCGAGTTCTTTACGCAAAAGAACAGAGACAAGCGCTTCGTCAAGCAAAAGAAGAAGCACGTCGAGTTAAAACGCAAGCAGCTATGCAAGGTACGTTTATCCAGAAATTATTTGTTTTAAAGTAAAATTGTCGAAATCTATTTCTCTATACTCATATTATTCACATTTTTTTACAATCAGAAGAAACAATCAACTTTGCATCAATTGCATCACCCGACAACGACGAAGAAAATCGGCAATGTACTGAGGATGAGGATGAGGATCCTGCGCTGGAGTCCAATGCGAGCGATTGCGATGCAACAGAACCTGGTCCGAGCAAACCTAAACGAAAACGCGGTTCAAAACAGGTTATTACGCTAAAGCTTATGTCAACACTTGATGCATGTAAAGTTAGTGACCGCGATGCTGCCCGTATAATTGTAGCAATTTCTCAAGCTCTTGGTCACGACATTAATGATTTGACCATAAGTCGATCATCGATTCGTCGTTATCGAACAGAGTTGCGCAAGAAACACAGTCAAATGTTACCTGCTCTAGTCGGCAAAGAAAAGGTGGAAAGGTTGCCTGTCGTTATAACTTGCAGAGGGCGTGAACACTTACTTGGAGTTCCGATTGTAACGAGTGTGTTTCGTCGTCGTTCGGCTTCCTCGCGTCCGGGCTCCTTGATGCTGAACAGCTCGCCGATCCATGGTCCTAAACGACAAATGGAGTAACGACGCGAGGGACGGGGTCGATGCGGGTGAAATAACTAACGAGTCGGTTGCGGGCAAATATAATTGTGCTCGCTGCCTTTCGGACGCGTAAAATACGGTGCCTCAGGATACGGTGCGCGATGTTATTGCTACGGTGCCCGTGGTTCTAGAACGTGCGACCGTGAGAGTGCTACCTGAACCTGGAGGAGGTGTAGGACGCATGCAGAATGGACAGGAGTAGATGTAGATCACGACTATCGTCGTGATCTCCCTACCTAGGCCGGGCTTTCGTGGTCCTTCGCTGTCCGTGACAGACGGATCATCGAAGTACCTCCGGACAGTTGTTCAGGGAGTTCGGTCAAGGTGACGCACCTTGTCTTGCTCGACTGGCCTCGTGGGCGACTCGCCTCACGAGGATGACTTTCTAGGCGGTTCTTAGGCGACGTCGAAGGGTGACGCACCATTTCTAGTTCGGCCGATTTCGTGGACGACGCGTCTCACGGAATTTACCGGTGACTCACCGGATAGGTTCGAGGTGGAGTACAACTCACACCAGCGGAGAGACAGGATAACTGGACAGGTGGTTCTCCGACGAAGTCAAAGGGTGACGCACCACTTTTTGTTCGTCGGCTCTCGGAGGCGACGCGCCTAGCGAAAGTGACCGGTGACGCACCGGGTGTTTCGAGGTGGAGCACGGCTCGCACCAGCGGCAGTACAGGATAACTGAACAGGAGGTTCTCCGACGAAGTCAAAGGGTGTCGCACCACTTCTTGTTCGTCGGCTCTCGGAGGCGACGCGCCTAGCGAAAGTGACCGGTGACGCACCGGTTGTTTCGAGGTAGAGCACGGCTCGTACCAGCGGAACCAGGATGCCGATAACGGCGGAGACGTGGACAACGGTTACAGGTAGTATACTCAGAGCACTGGTGATTCCCGGACGGCTACTGGTAGACTCAGGTCCTTCTAGTCTGTTCGCGACGGCTTTTATAGGGATGGTTTGGTGGTAAGGGATGGTGGTGCGGTGCGGTATTTTGATGGTGACGTATACCTTCTTCTGAACAGTATTTTGGAAATTTGATTTGGATTCCCGTTGGAATACGGGCCTGAGTGCAGGGTACGTGCGGTACAGGCGGTGTTGTTGTTATGACAGGAGGCCGGTGGTACGTTACTAGATTCGCGTCGTCGTGTATAACCGGTGGAGGTGTGACAGGGGTTAGTTCGTAACAGGCCTACGTTATGTAGGTCTGTTACACGATAATCCCGACTTCTACTGGAAGAGATCAAGCTCTTGCTGTCCATGATCTACTCAAGGAGTGGGACATATGCGTCAAAGTGCAAGCACTTTCATGTGATACGACAGCATCTAATATGGGTCACTTGCAAGGTGCGTGTGTAATTTTAGAGCACGTAATCGGACGGTACTTGCTATATCTTCCGTACAGACACCATATGTACGAAATAGTTTTAAGAGCGGTTTTTGAGAAGAAGATGTCCCAGTCTACGGGTCCAAACGTGCCAATTTTTAAACGCTTCCAGCAAGCGTGGCCCAATATAAATAAATTAAACTTCCACTGTGGGGTAGAAGTTCGATTTGTCAATCAAAAATTAGAAAATATACCACAGCTAATAAATTTTGCGAAACAGACTCTGGAAATGCATCATCCACGGGAAGACTATCGCGAATTTATTGAACTTGTGCTAGTATTTTTAGGTAATACTTCAGAGTACCGTTTTCGAGCTCCCGGAGCTTTCCATCATGCTCGGTGGATGGCGAAGGGCATTTATTGTATAAAAATATTTTTGTTTCGCGAAGAATTCGAATTAAGCGAAGAGGAGACAAATGGAATTCGCGATATATGTTTATTTATTACAAATTTATATTTAAAAGCATGGGTAGAAGCTCTTCTCCCGACGAAGGCTCCGCAGCAGGACTTTACTTTTATTAAATCCTTATATAAATATAAGATGTCACGTTAACCTTTTTCCGTCGAGCTGTTAGACCCGCGGAAGCCGGTTACCTTCGGGCCTTGCAGGCGCTGAGACCAGGCCGCGTGCAGGCCGAGTGCACGCGGTCCGCCCGAGACAATACGAGACTCGAAGATTCGGCGATTCCCGCACGAAAGCTAAAGGTTCGGGCGCCAGGCACCGCAAGGATGCCACACGAAACGCAAAACTCTGCTCGAGCTCGGAGACGCCGAGGTCGAGAGCCGAATCTTCGAGATACGCGGATCGAAAATGACGTCGCGACTAGGCCAGATGGTTCGAACACGGGGTGACTAGGACAGCCCTCTCGGCAGGACGGATCTCACAGGGCATCGAATAATTCGACTACGATATGGTCTCGAGCTATTTATTGTAACAGTCGTTGGTTTACAAAATTAGCGGCCACGTGGCCGCGACCCGAGAGCCCGCGCTCTTCATACAAGATAGCGAAAAGATGGCCGTTCGCCGCGCGGTTGTCCTACCGATTTCGCTCGCAACGATACCGCTGACAATGATCGTCGTTCCGTTCGCAACGAACTTCGGAAACGCGAGGCGCAGATGACCGTCGAACTGCGAGACTGCCGCGATGACTTCCGCACGTGAATCGCCCCGACGCGTACGTTATCGATTTCGCGATCGAACGCCGACGGACAGAATACGCGTTTCGACAGGAGACACAGGATTCGAGAAACGCGAAGATACCGAATTGAATTACTCTCACGAACGCGACTCCTCGGAAGACACTCTTCCGCACGCAATTTACAGAGGAAAACTCTCCCGAAATATTCCCGAACAATCTCAAAGCATTCCGAAAGGAATGCGAGCGAATTATCGAGGACGGAACGGGAAGCGTTCGTCCTCGCACGTCGAAGGTCGAGCCGGCGCGCAACGAAAATACCGAATGGATCACAAGTGCGACTTACCGTTTCTCGTGCTGTTTGTCGTTCCGATTCACTTGACCGGCTCCCGATAGAGCGTACAGCAAGCCTGGGCTCGGGTGGACGTAGTCCTAGGCGCACGGAAACCCTCAACAGGACACGCAATCTCTCGCGGCGCAAGTATTACTTTGTGATTCGCAACGCGTTTTCAAGGGCAGACACGTGTGCGGTCTACGATAGCCAGCGCGACAGTGATCCATCGATTTTCGGCCACCCAGCGGATCGAACGCGGTTCCCCCCACTCGACCGCTTTTCCGAATTGCCTATGGCGTGTTTCCACGGCGTGACTCGACGGCACAGGAGCGTACCCTCTTCGCGCCCTAGGGCCCCGGGCAATCACGAAATTGGTCAAGGAGCCTATCGCTCGACTTGACCAGCGGAGGGGCTTCCTCTTCCTGGCTACGAGGGCACCAACCCCGGGGCAGCTCTCCCTTGATGGGGCGAGACGACGTCAGGGTGTTCCGTCGGTCCGTATCGGACGAGATGTTCGCAAGCTGCTGTCCTGGCGGCGCCTCCGGTTTGCTTGCCGAGTGTCCTCGCACCAAGCTCTAATTTCTCGAAACGGCCATTCGCTTTTCCGTCGGGCGCTTCCTGGCCTTGGGGCGATTGTTCATTTCCCGTGACAATTCGGACGGTCGGTGGTTCCTTCTGCGCGTTCCATATACGGCCCTGAAACTTGCCGTTCTCGGCACGCGCGACAGATGTCATTAGGAGGTCCTCGATAATATCGGGATCTCTTAAAGGAGCGCTCTCGAATCCTGTCTCGGTACGTGTCCCGTTAGAGGGCGGTCCGGTCCTTTACCGCTCTCGAAAATATGCACGGAATTAACGGAGAAGGGACGTCGCAAACGTTGCAACGTCACAAAGAAAATAGATAAAGACATTAGTCATGTAGCGTTAGAAAAATTTTTGAGACACTTGTGGTATTTGACATCAGAAAATGCTGCGTTATTGTTCTTCGATAATGACATTTCCATACAAACAAAGAAACGAATGGTGGAGGCGTTAAATACCACTAATAATGGCGGCGGTGATTATTATAAAAAGTTTGTCCTACCAAGTAATGTAACCGACCATATGGAGACAGGAACTTATACCGGTACGTAAAATACCGGTATGATACCGGTATATTTCGGTTATTTCTTCCTAACCGTTATAGAACCGAAATATTAGAATACCGGTATGACGTCATACCGGTATTTTCATATACCGGTATGACGTATACCGGTATGGTTGCATTCAGGGATTCGTACCGGTACATACAATACCGGTACGTAAAATACCGATAACCGATATGAAATACCGGTATTTTTCGGTTTGTTGGGGAAGGGGAAATGGGGCAAGTGGGATATTCCGCACGCTTCGCCCGATCCCCACTTTTCGACTCGCGCGTAGCTGCTGCCGTTCATAGGAGTAGGAACAGATGTCGCTATGTACTACAATGTATTTCTACGGCGACTACACCAATGGATTCCCGTTCACCGCATCGCTCGCTCTGTCTCGCTTGGTTTTATATAATAATAAAATATATTTATCAAATGTAAGTTTTTATATGAATTTTATAATATGAATTTGGTAAAATTTTAGATAATGTTAACGAGATTTCCCGCTTACAGTCACGAAACAATTAAGAATTATATAGCTGACACTGGAAAACTACACATAAACCAATAAACTAGTAATATATTAATTATACATTTACCGGTAATTTTTTCGGTTCCGTATTTCATTATTTACAACTTTTTAGTATATAATTTATATATTTCCAATTGTAAGATAATCTTAATTGCATTATCCAGTGCCGTAACGAGGGTATGAAGCGCCTGTGGCAAGTGTCTAACTTGCGCCCCCCGTAACCCAATAATGACCAAAAAATAAAAAATTTTAATGTAACAAGTTCAATTTTATTAAATGCAATATTTTAAATACTATTAACCTCATCAAAATGAGTTGCCTGTATATACAATAATGTATTTGTCAAGGTATTTGTATTGTTACGTCCCGGGTCGGAAATGATCCGACGGAATGAAGCGGACCAGGCGGGAACGTAACCGAGTAATTTAATGAGACGATCTTAGATCCACGTGGCGCGTAACGTCCACGTCTGATCAGGGACCCGATACCGGTGTTCGTCGTTGTTGAAAAGGCGAAGAGGGGAATAAAGGCGAACCGAGACGGACGTCGTCCGTCGTGAACACCGCGTAGAACTAACACGCGTCGCGGTAGTAGTGATGGTTCCCAGTGGTCGAAATGTCACTATGCGGGTGTGTGCAACCCTTTCGAACGCGCGGGTTTGCTCGATTCGTGGGAGGAGATTTCGATCGAAGGGAATTAGTGTTCTCTCGGTACCGAGCACCCTCTGGGCTCAGACGTACACGATTGAAACACCAATTTTAGGGTTAGAGGAACGAATATAGGGAGTCTGAGGAATTTGAGGAATAGGTCGGAGTCGAACAACCCGATGAACCACCACACGCACACACACTTTCGCGATCACTACAACCGGTCACTGGGAACAGCACTTTTAATGATAGCGGTAACTCGAATCGGCGCGATGTGGCATAGATAGTATCTAGGAATAGGGTAAAAGCTAAATGAAGTAGAAAAGAATAGAGTTAGACAAGAAAGTATAATTGCCAGAATATATGAGCCAATTTGACAGAACTGGCAAGCCAGTACAAAGAACAAATGCGTATGACGAAATAATATGTGTGAAACGTAAGAAGAGACACGAGCAAGCTCGAACAAAATATGTATAATAATTAATATATGCGTGAAACGTAAGAAAATACGAGCGAGCTCGAACAAAATATGTATAAAAATGTAATATGTGTGAAACGTAAGAAAAGACACGAGCAAGCTCGAACAAAATATGTGTAATAATTAATATATGCGTGAAACGTAAGAAAATACGAGCGAGCTCGAACAAAATATGTATAACAATGTAATATGTGTGAAACGTAGGAAAATACGAGCGAGCTCGAACAAAATATATATAAATCAATATAATTAGAAATGGTAAGATGCAATACGACCTGTATCCCGTGAATAATCCGTAAATGAAACAGAGTCCGAAAACGCGAGAAAATGACTGAGCTCGACTGAAGACGCTAGAGAACTGGAAGGTAGAAATTCCAAAACTGGAAGAGAGTCTGAACTAGAAGAGAGTCTGAACTAGAAGAGGGTCTGAACTAGAAGAGGGTCTGAACTAGAAGAGAGCGATTCGCGCGATTTCGTCTTATTTATAATGAGAGCGCGGACCATAGGGATTCGGTGAACCGTGAAGTCATTTGTCTAAATCGTACGAGGTACGGACGAATATGTTATTGCCGAATGTATACTTCTCGCTGTTTGAACAGGACAACGGTTTAGAAGTACGTACACCTGTACTCGCGATTGCCATGCTGGCGTTCGCTTGTACTGGTGGCTACCACGTCTTTTCCGATTCCCTACGTTCGCGCTCGCGGGGACATGTATATATATATATATATATATATATGCACGTAAGATATATATATGTATACATATCATCGTATACAGATTTTAAACGCGATTTTCGGTTTGAACTTTATGAAGGGGATATACAGGGTGTCTCAAAATTAGGTCCGGAGCCGAAAATGGGAGGTTCCTGGGATCATTTCAAGCGACATTTTCCTTTGAAAAAATGTCGTCCGCGGCTTCGTTAACGAGTTATTAACGAAAAACACGGACCAATCAGAGCGCGAGCAAGACGCGTGCAGCCCGACGCGCCGGCAGCCGAGTGTCGGTGGCACGCCGCGATGTCGTAACGAACAAAAGTTTCTCGATGATGTGAATCCTCGCCAATTTCGATAAGCTTTGGATATGTTGTCAATACCATGATTCTGAACAACATTTCCCTTTACAGTTTCTGTCGATCGGCTTTAGTTTACGATATTATTGTAAAAATTTGTAATTGTAAATCGATCGATGTACTATTTCCTATCCGATTTCGATAATCTTTGGATATGTTGTCAATACCATGATTCTGAACAACATTTCCCTTGACGGTTTTCGTCGGTCGGCTTTAGTTTACGATATTATTGTAAAAATTTGTATTTGTAAATCGATCGATGTACATACTATCTCCTCGCCGATTTCGATGAGCTTTATTTCAAAGGAAAAAGATATTTAAAACATCGAATTTATAACATATTTCAAAGTCATCGAAATCGGTGAGGACCCACATCATCGGCAACTTTACCCGAACGATAGAAGAAGCACAAACTTATTGAATTAAAAACTCACTTATTCAGCCGTAAATCCATTTGACTACCACATATAACCATCACACTTTTACATAATTGTTGAACTCGTAGCACACTTTTATAACTCGTATCGATATCGAACGAAATTACTTACTCCGACGCGGAAAGAGTTCGATGCTCTTCGCGATGCCGCGCGAAACTGTGCTCTCCCAGCGTACAATGTATTCGATGAAGGCGTCGTTTAAAACAAATGAAATCGTTCCCAAGGAGATATTGATTTTTCGAGAATCATATGGCATTGATTTTTCGAGAATCATATGATTCTCGAAAATACCGATTCGAAGATTATGTAAAAGTGTGGTGGTTGTATGTGGTAGTCAAATGGATTTACGGCTGAATAAGTGAGTTTTTAATTCAATAAGTTTGTGCTTCTTCTATCGTTCGGGTAAAGTTGCCGATGATGTGGGTCCTCACCGATTTCGATGACTTTGAAATATGTTATAAATTCGATGTTTTAAATATCTTTTTCCTTTGAAATGAAGCTCATCGACATCGGCGAGGAGATAGTATGTACATCGATCGATTTACAATTACAAATTTTTACAATAATATCGTAAACTAAAGCCGACCGACAAAAACCGTCAAGGGAAATGTTGTTCAGAATCATGGTCTTGACAACATATCCAAATATTATCGAAATCGGATAGGAAATAGTACATCGATCGCTTTACAATTACAAATTTTTACAATAATATCGTAAACTAAAGCCGACCGACAAAAACCGTCAAGGGAAATGTTGTTCAGAATCATGGTATTGACAACATATCCAAAGCTTGTCGAAATTGGCGAGGATTCACATCATCGAGAAACTTTTGTTCGTTACGACATCGCGGCGTGCCACCGACACTCGGCTGCCGGCGCGCCGGGCTGCACGCGTCTAGCTCGCGCTCTGATTGGTCCGTGTTTTTCGTTAATAACTCGTTAACGAAGCCGCGGACGACATTTTTTCAAAGGAAAATATCGCTTGAAATGATCTCAGGAACCTCCCATTTTCGGCTCCGGACCTAATTTTGAGACACCCTGTAAACCTAGTATATATATAGGTATACAGGGTGTCCCAAGACCCCTTCGACTCCGGGAAATGGGAGGTTCCTTAGGTCATTTGAAGCAACATTTTCCTTTGCACCAATGTCAGCCGGAGCTTTGTTTAGGAGTTATTAACGAAAAACACGGACCAATCAGAGCGCGACCTAGACGCGCGATGGCACGTTCAGCCCGGCGCGCCGGGAGACGAGCGCGGTGTAACGCCGCGATGCCGCAACGAACAAGAGTTTCTCGAGATTATGTGAATCTTCCCCGATTTGGATGAGCTTTGGATATGTTGTCAAGACCATGATTCTGTACAACATTTCCCTTTACAGTTTTTGTCGGCCGGCTTTAGTTTACGCGATAAGTAACTTGTAATTGTAAATCGATCGATGTACTATCTGAACTATCTCCTCTCCGATTTCGATGAGCTTCGGATATGTTGTCAAGACCATGATTCTGAACAACATTACCCTTTACAGTTTTTGTCGGTCGGAAGAACTTTACTTGTCAATTGATATGGGTGGATCTCTTTACCCGACTTACGGCAACTTTACCCGAACGAGGAAAAAGCAGAAACTGATTGTATTAAAACCTCACTTATTCAGCCGTAAATCCATTTGCTGCTTCGAAATGTGTGTCACTGGGTCACTCGGTGACGAACTGCACAGATGTCTTCAGGTATACGACAGTACCGAAAGCTAAGGGACGTACGGCCAGGTCGACGAACTGCACAGCCGGTGGTAAAAGGCCTAAGGGATGCGCGGTCAAGTCGACGATCCAGAATTTCACTTTCACTTTCGAATCGATAAATAATTCGTATGTTTATTTCACACAGATGCCTTGAAATTTTTCCACACTCACAATCACTGTTCACATTTGTCAACACATAGTTATGCACTAATAATAATTGCCATATCCCTTGTACTGCTGCACAAATCACAACAATCAGGTAATGCAATCACTAGACTGCGGATTTCATGCATTTACAGCAAACATGAGTAGGTGCATTTTAAGACAGTAGAGAGATTAAAATAATTTCAAAACACCATAGTATTATTTTCAACTTCTTAAAATGATCACAGTGAGAATCAAATATCTGTCTGGCTCCTGTCCTTTGTAATAGCGGCAGCCAACATTAATGTTGCATAAAGATCCGTAGTCTAGTGATTAGTTTAAATATTACTATCAAAAACACAGCTAATAGCAACCGTTAGCTTTGAATTGACAAGTCTTTGGAGATGTTCTCTCTATCGCGGCTCGAACGACACTGATTTTCCGCAAGATTTTTCTAAAGAATTTAGGAAGGGCATTTAGAGTGTCGAAATTCGAAATGTGCACGCTGTAGCACGAGAACGACGGGACGGTTATACGAAAAACAGAATGCGAGAAGGACCGCTGTAAGCTTTGTGGCAAACACATGTTTAGTTTTTCCTGCAGGTTGGTACGCAGAGTCGATGGGTAACTGTTCGAAAACGTCATCCGTCCTTTTACCCAGCAAGGGGTAAAAATGTCAGGTCAGCGTAGAGCATCCCTATTGTCCTATACCTTCCTTAAGAAACTTTCTAAAAGAAGGACGGACGACGTTTTCGAACGGTTACCCATCGACTCTGCGTACCAATCTACAGGAAAAACTAAACATGTGATTGCCATAAGTCTTAAAGCGGTCCTTCTCGTATCCTGTTTTTCGTCCAACCGTCCCGTCGTTCTCGTGCTACAGCGTGCATTTCGAATTTCGACACTCTAAATGCCCTCCCTAAATTCTTTAGAAAAATCTTGCGGAAAATCAGTGTCGTTCGAGCCGCGGTAGAGAGAACATCTCCAAAGACTTGTCAATTCAAAGCTAACGGTTGCTATTAGCTGTGTTTTTGATAGTAATATTTAAACTAATCACTAAACTACGGATCTTTATGCAACATTAATGTTGGCTGCCGCTATTACAAGGGACAGGAGCCAGACAGATATTTGATTCTCACTGTGATCATTTTAAGAAGTTGAAAATAATACTATGGTGTTTTGAAATTATTTTAATCTCTCTACTGTATTAAAATGCAACTACTCATGTTTGCTACAAATACATGAAATCCGCGGTCTATTGATTGCATTACCTGATTGTTGTGATTTGTGCAGCAGTACAAGGGACATGGCAATTATTATTAGTGCATAACTATGTGTTGACAAATGTGAACAATGATTGTGAGTGTGGAGAAATTTCAAGACACACATTTCGAAGCAGTAAATGGATTTACGGCTGAATACGTGAGTTTTTAATACAATCAGTTTCTGTGCTTCTTCTCTTTTTTACGATAATCTCGTAAACTAAAGCCAACCGCCAAATAGTCTAAAGAGAAATGTTATTCAGAATAATGGTCTTGACCACATATCCAAAGCTCATTGAAATCGGATAGAAGCTAGTAGTACATCGATCCCATGGATTTACAAGTAAAGTTTCTCGCGATAATCTCGTAAACTAAAGCCGACCGCCAAAAAGTCTAAAGAGAAATGTTGTTCAGAATAATGATCTTGACCACATATCCAAAGCTCATTGAAATCGGAGAGCATTCACATAATCGAGAAACTCTTGTTCGTTGCGATGTCACGGCGTACCACCGACACTCGCTTGTTGGCGCGGCCGCCCAGGGCGCGCTCTGATTGGTCCGTGTTTTTCGTTAATAACTCCTAAACAAAGCCGCAGTTGACATTGGTGCAAAGGAAAATGTCTCTTAGAATGGTCTCAGGAACCTCCCATTTCAATTAAGTACACGAATTTTGGGACACCCTGTATATTATCATCTGCATATTCCGTCTTCTCACTTTGCAGATGTGTCTTCTGCACTAATATTATTTTTTCATGCACTTTTTTCACTTTTTCTTCTAACTGCTGCACTCCTTTGCACCTCACTGTCGACTATCCTAAAAAAAACTTTAAAAAATTTTGTAATTTATGCACAAAATTCCAAAAATAAGCTCGAAAATAAGATTCCTGAGTGTCGTTCAATTTTGCAAAATTATTTGTAAAATTGATTTAACACTGAGCAAACTTCTTTTTTCGAGGTTATTAATGTTCTTTAGTGATGATAAAATATAAAATATTATTTAAAAAATCCTGTGAAATCGTCGCTTTTGCAATGGTTCACACAATCTGACACAATCACAGCACGGGGCACGTGATTGACAATTGAAAGTTGATTTTGGCGGTAGTAGGTAGTAGTCAAATATTAGCGCCAAATTCTCCGCCCAATAGCGACAGGGAATGAAACAGTGCTGTGATCGTGGTGCCATCTAGTCTAGTTCCCTCGAACTATACTGGGCGGTCCAAGGCCATACATAAGAGTTTTCTCCCCCTGGACCACCCTAACCATCACAGCCCCATTTCGAGTGCAGTACGAGATCTTCTTCCAATTCTTCGATTTCTGCTTAACTTTTAGCTTGAAAGATGTGAGGTTGTTTTTATTGATAGAACAGAGTGTTAGGTTATATCGATCTATAAATCGATCGAAAGATATTTGAGATTGGTAGCGACGCAGTGTGTTATGCGTGAGACGATTGGTACGCTTGGAAGCGTCGCCCGGAGCGGTGTGTGTCGGATTAGATACATATGCATTAAGAGAGTGTTCCATGTTTCATTATTAGTTAATAAATATTAAGTTGTGTTTCATCGGGAGTTTATTCTTTGTCTTAATCCATTCCTCGTGTCTCCACAAAAGATCCTTTTGGCAGTGTGATCAAGTAAGTCCTGTAGACTGGTTTGTGCCGATTTTTCCGTAATAACCCCCAGACAGCCAAAATCCTTGATTGTGTCCAGGCCTCAAATGCGCGTGTGGGCTCGTAGTGTTCCTCTGGACACAATCTTGGCACATGATGTCGTTGCCACAATCCGGGATATCGTGCCCAGATTAACGATCGGGCCGTTGTAAGATGGCAGCACATAGCCGCACTAACTCTTCCTTTTTACTTATTTTGTACGCATTCGAGGCGGGAAAATTAAATGATAGATTTTATGTATTGTAGTATTTGTAGTAGTTTTCCTAGACTGCGGATCTTTATGCAAAATAAAAATTATCTGCATCGATTGCAAGAGATAGAAACTAAATTGAATGTTACTTTTTTATGCAAAAAAAAATTCTCGTCATATAAAAGCTACATTTATTTTATAATGCTCATATAAATATTCATTAGAAACGAATCAAATTTTATTTCATTTAAAAAGGAAGGCGTGACAATCTTATTTGTTAGCACAGCACAGTCGCACTAATGTGCCGAATGCCGTGAGTTATACAGGGCACTCTCTTCCTTTTTGTTATCTCTTCCTTATGTTACTTCTTCCCCCCTTGCCGTTCCATTTTCTTTACAGTTACATTAAGAGTAAACCTACACATAAATCAATAAACTAGTAATACATTAATTATCCCCTAATACGTACAGTTACACGAATTAATATTCGGACGATCTAAAAAAGATGATAACTTTTTTAATATTGTACTATACGATTCGAACTTTTTTGGGGAGCTAGAGCAATTAGTTTACTACATCATGTGAAAAGAAATTTTTTCAAAAATTGCATTTGGTCGGAATTGCAGAGAAAATACTAAATCTTACATTTTACAACTTTTTCGTGCGGGCCTATATTGAAAATTTAAAAAGTACGTTTTCTAGGCCTGCGTAAATAATATGGACTGTGAAAGTTTCATCGAAATCGGTTGATGCGGGAAAAACACGACAGGCCTTGAAAGATGTAAGAATTCTTCGATATAGGCTGAAAATCTGCGATTTTTACCATTTTTAAACGTTTTAAACGTAGCTCATTGCAACGTTAACCGATTTTGACGAAATTTTCAAAATATGTTTAGTCGACACAGATCTACGAAGCGTATTTTTCAATTTTTCAATATGGGCCCACATAAAAAAGTTGTAAAATGCAACTTTTAGTATTTTTCCATACAATTCCGATCAATAGCAATTTTTGAAAAAATTTCTTTTCACATCCTGTAGTAAACTAATTGCTCTAGCTCCCCAAAAAGTTCAAATCGTTTAGTACAATATTAAAAAAGTTCTCGTCTGTTTTAGAACGTCCGAATATTAATTCGAGTAACTGCAGTTCCAGTATCTCCTTTTTCCAGGATTGCAAGGGTAAGATAACGTAAAAGAAAATATACTTTATTTAAGATCTAACGATACTAAGCTAACCTAAACTAACTATATCGAAAAGAAAAGTCCACTCGGTACTAAGCTGTTCTACGCTGTGCAGTTCGATCTGCTCGCATTGACTTCCAGAGCCACTATGCCTATTTTCCCTTCGTCAAGGGCTCTCGTCGCCAGTCGTTCTTTTACTTCTCCCCCACGATCTATACCTGAGTAATAAACGTAACGGTTTTTTCCGCGAAGGTTTGGGACCATTTGGGACTGTTTGGGACTTGGGACACGGTTCTGCAGGCCATCGCCGCTCGCCTGCAAACCATCTGTGTCCCAAATGGTCAGGATACAAAATACTAGACGCTCTTAGACCTAATGTTAATTTATTCGAACCCCACAATAATAATACAAACACGGGATTTCTCACTAGTCAAAAACGCTAGATAAAAGATCGTTCTAGGGCCCCATCTCCCTCAAAAGTCCTATTTTCCGTTTACGAGGCGAAAAATTAAAAATTATTCGGAAGCATACAAGCTATTTTCATATACATGCTGCCGAATAATGCCAATTACGCCTCCTAAACGAAAAAATAGGACTTTTGAGGCAGATAGTGTCCTAGATCGATCTTTTTTCTAGCGTTTGTGACTAGTGAAAAACCCCGTGTTTGTATTATTATCGAGAGATGAGAAGAGACGAATCCCGCACCCTTGCAATCCTGAAAACGAGTCTACTCCGTTTTAATAAACTAAAGCAAGGATTTGAAACCAAGGAGTATGTTCGGTTGCAGGTAGCTACGGTTATAAAGAATACATCTGGCTACATCGGCTGTGCTTCTTTCGGCTGGCTAAAAATCACTTTGTTGGGAGGTACATCTGGAAGGTCTTTAGCTGAATGTTTTATGTAGTTCCTTTTTCATTTGGAGCAACCTAAGCATTGGAAAAACCGAAAAAATACCGGTATTATTTCGGTTTCGGTATAAAATTGATTGTGCCGTTATTCGAAGACTTTTAATAAATCCACTATCCACAGTCCAAATTCTATCTCGAGTTTAGTCTTTTTTTAATCGGAAGAACGCCACACGAAGCAGCTAGCGTCATTTACATGAAACAATTACGAAAAATAAACAAGGTCTGCAATTTACTTGTTAGTGGTTTCATGCCGATATGCCTGGTTGGCCGTGGCGCGTCGTGTTATCTGGCCGTATTTATTGCACCACTTGGCCATGGCGACCGAAGCCTTCGCCGCCCTGACAGAAAATTATTCGAAGCTACCCCGTTTCTGGTTTCCAGATGGCTGGAAAACACCAAGCACTAGCTTAAATTTTGTTCCGTTCACCCCCAAATGAGACTTTCACCAACATGTTCAGTCGCGTGTTTAACACTTTTTAATGGGTTGAATGGGTTGTTAACATTTTTTTATCTTATTAGGAATTTATTTTAGTTAGTGATCATATTCATCGATAAAAAAAGATGAGTATACGGTACTATTTACATATATTGAGTGCTATAAAATTGCAATTAGAATTACGATTTCAATTATGTCTACTTGTTCTTTAAATACAGTAGAGACTCCCGTATCCGTACCACCATTATCCGAATATCCTAATATACGGACGTTCTATGTATTGTCCGTATGTTCTGTTATCGCCGTGCCGCTCGCTGTGCCGGGATTCAAATGCGCGCCGTCTCCAGATTCCGACTTTCCGACTCATGCTTCCGAAACTTCGGCAACGTAAAAATCGAAGGAACGCGTCGGCGTCGATCAGTCGAGCAGGTAGTTCACACAGACAGAGTGGAGGTACGCTTGTGTGTAGCGCGCAAACAATCGAACAGGCACTCAGACGGGCAGAGTTTTCACGTTATGTACCGAAGTTTCGAAAGCATGAGGCCAAGGCGAAAAGTCAGAATCTGGAGACGGCGCACAGTGGGACCTTTCGTCCAAATCGGAGACAAAATCGAAGAACTTTCGATAGAAATGAGGCAGAGCGATGAAATTTTTTTTAAATTAAAGCTGAAACATTACAGAATATGAGAAAAATAGGGAGATTATGGTAAGAACGTTTTTTAACCTTGAGAAAATTCGTTAAACATGTAGAATTTCAAGGAATCGATTTTGCAATATCCTGAGGTCGTAGACAAATTTCGAGACCAGATTTGAAATCAGCGTGACAAAATCTACGGGAAATGATATATGGTAAAAATTTAAAAAAAATTTTTCCGCGCGTGGTATTGGAAAAACCACAATTTTCTCGAAATTGTGCAAGTTTAACGAATTTTCGCAACGTTAAAAAACATTCTTACCATAATCTCCCTATTTTTCCCATATTCTGTAATGTTTCAGCTTTAATTTTAAAAAAATTTCATCGCTCTGCCTCATTTCTATCGAAAGTTCTTTGATTTTGTCTCCGATTTGGACGAAAGGCCCCACTGTGCGGCGCTCATGTGAATCCCGGCACAGCGCGCGGCGCACTGTGCTATAACTTTTGATCTAAAAGAGATATCGAAGAGAAATTAGGCCTAAATTTTTTTTAGGCCTAATGATGTAAACGGAAATATATTTTGCATTTTTAAAATAATGTTTTCGTTGATTCTTAAGGTATAGCCGGAAAAGATGGTCAGAAGTATCCAACCAAATTTGTTTTTAGTCACGTCATGTTCAACAGAAAATTATGAAAAAATTCATTAATATTCTATCGAATAGCATACACGACTGAGATTTTTTCAAAATTTCGATTGCATAATCTATTTTTAAACGAATCGGAAAACATAAAACTGCCGATTTTATATTGGTCTTCAGTTGACCACATTTATTTTGTATTATTACGTTAGTTATGTCTAATCCTGATTATTAATGTGTATTTCTTCAGGTTTTTTTGATTATGGAAACATGTTTTATAAAAATTGAAAACCTCCAAACATTCGAAGAAAATGCATATTTTGTATTGAAGTGTTAGAGACTCCAGTTTTATAAAAATTCAGTACTTGGATATTATTGAAGGAACTGTTTTTAATTTTTTAGAGATTAGTCGTTAACAAAACAACTATGTGGCTGCAAATCTTCTGGCCCCGAATCGAATCCCGCTGCTTCTGTTTCTTTCAGTAAATACTTGTTGCTTCGGGTTTTAATGAAAAGTTTAATCAAAAACATTTTTTAATTGTCTACATTTATTTTCAACTTAAAGTACTGCATCAGTCCTTTAAGTTGAAAATAAATGTAGACTGCAGACAATTAAAAAATGTTTTTGATTAAACTATTCATTAAAACCCGAACCAACAAGTATTTACTGAAAGAAACGATTAGCAGCGGAATTCGATTCGGGGCCCGAAGATTCAATCTCTAAAAAATTATGAAAAAATTAAGAACAATTGCTTCAATAATATCTAAGTACTGAATTGTATCTAATTGTAAGTACTGAAACTTAGTTTGTTAGGAGGTTTTCAATTTTTTAAAACATGTTTCCATAATCCGAAAAATCTGAAAAAATACACATTAATAATTAGGATGAGACACAACTAATGTGATAATATGTTTATATGGCAATAATAATATGTAATATGTATGTACTTTATTGGTTCCCCTTAGGGTTACAATTTTCCTACATTTTCACCTCAACCATATTCCCTACTTTACCCGTTTCTCGTCTTCCTAAACTAACTTATATCCTACCTTATATCTATGCTTATATCTAAATTATATATATATATATATATATAGAGAGAGAGAGAGAGAGAGAGAGAGAGAGAAGCAAACTATACAGGGTGTCTCAAAATTAGGTCCGGAGCCGAAAATGTGAGGTTCCTGAGATCATTTCAAGCGACATTTTCCTTTGAAAAAATGTCGTCCGCGGCTTCGTTAACGAGTTATTAACGAAAAACACGGACCAATCAGAGCGCGAGCTAGACGCGTGCAGCCCGGCGCGCCGGCAGCCGAGTGTCGATGGCACGCCGCGATGTTGTAACGAACAAAAGTTTCTCGATGATGTGAATCCTCACCAATTTCGATAAGCTTTGGATATGTTGTCAATACCATGATTCTGAACAACATTTCCCTTCACAGTTTCTGTCGATCGGCTTTAGTTTACGACATTATTGTAAAATTTTGTAATTGTAAATCGATCGATGTCCTATTTCCTATCCGATTTCGATAATATTTGGATATGTTGTCAATTCCATGATTCTGAACAACATTTCCCTTTACAGTTTCTGTCGATCGGCTTTAGTTTACGATATTATTGTAAAAATTTGTAATTGTAAATCGATCGATGTACATACTATTCCCTCGCCGATGTCGATGAGCTTCATTTCAAAGGAAAAAGATATTTAAAACATCGAATTTATAACATATTTCAAAGTCATCGAAATCGGTGAGGACCCACATCATCGGCAACTTTACCCGAACGATAGAAGAAGCACAAACTTATTGAATTAAAAACTCACTTATTCAGCCGTAAATCCATTTGACTACCACATACAACCACCACACTTTTACATAATCTTCGAATCGGTGTTTTCGAGAATCATATGATTCAAAATCAATATCTCCTTGGGAACGATTTCATTTGTTTTAAACGACGCCTTCATCGAATACATTGTACGCTGGGAGAGCACAGTTTCGCGCGGCATCGCGAAGAGCATCGAACTCTTTCCGCGTCGGAGTAAGTAATTTCGTTCGATATCGATACGAGTTATAAAAGTGTGCTACGAGTTCAACAATTATGTAAAAGTGTGGTGGTTGTATGTGGTAGTCAAATGGATTTACGGCTGAATAAGTGAGTTTTTGATTCAATAAGTTTGTGCTTCTTCTATCGTTCGGGTAAAGTTGCCGATGATGTGGGTCCTCACCGATTTCGATGACTTTGAAATATGTTATAAATTCGATGTTTTAAATATCTTTTTCCTTTGAAATGAAGCTCATCGACATCGGCGAGGAGATAGTATGTACATCGATCGATTTACAATTACAAATTTTTACAATAATATTGTAAACTAAAGCCGATCGACAAAAACCGTCAATGGAAATGTTGTTCAGAATCATGGTATTGACAACATATCCAAAGCTTATCGAAATCGGACAGGAAATAGTACATCGATTGATTTACAATTACAAATTTTTACAATAATATCGTAAACTAAAGCCGATCGGCAGAAACTGTAAAGGGAAATGTTGTTCAGAATCATGGTATTGACAACATATCCAAAAATTATCGAAATCGGATAGGAAATAGTACATCGATCGATTTACAATTACAAATTTTTACAATAATATCGTAAACTAAAGCCGATCGACAGAAACTGTAAAGGGAAATGTTGTTCAGAATTATGGTATTGACAACATATCCAAAAATTATCGAAATCGGATAGGAAATAGTACATCGATCGATTTACAATTACAAATTTTTACAATAATGTCGTAAACTAAAGCCGATCGACAGAAACTGTAAAGGGAAATGTTGTTCAGAATCATGGTATTGACAACATATCCAAAGCTTATCGAAATTGGCGAGGATTCACATCATCGAGAAACATTTGTTCGTTACGACATCGCGGCGTGCCACCGACACTCGGCTACCGGCGCGCCGGGCTGCACGCGTCTAGCTCGCGCTCTGATTGGTCCGTGTTTTTCGTTAATAACTCGTTAACGAAGCCGCGGACGACATTTTTTCAAAGGAAAATGTCGCTTGAAATGATCTCAGGAAACTCCCATTTTCGGCTCCGGACCTAATTTTGAGACACCCTGTATACAAAAGACGCTATGTACACTATTTACAATGATTTACATACCTTAACCTATCACTTAAGCTTTAAATCTTACATACTAATCTTACATGCTAAAACGGACCTCCTCTTCCGGTTGCTTATCATTCATTCCATTCTTACCATTTATACCATCCATTCTTTCTCTCCATTCCTCTAATTTCCTCAGCCACTCTTCCCCACCCCCTGCATCTTCTAACACTTTCTCTATCCACTCCTGCCAGCCTTTTTCTTCATCTACTCTCATACATACCTCCCATACGTGTTCCCATGTTTCCCTCTCCCAACCACACATTCCATTGCCTAGTCTAAATTTCGCCATTCTCTTCCATCTACTCTCCCCCCACCCTTTCTTTAGATATCCCGGCAGCCCCTCACCCTTTACCCTCCCATACCAACTATTAAAATTCGCGTTCCTAATTCTTTCCCATCTTTCTTCACTCTGTTTTATCTTTTCCCTTCTTATTATTTCTTCGCTTAAGGACTCTTGCCTTTCCTCTATCAGTTTCGAAATCTTCTCTTCCGTCCACCCCCTCTCCCTAAAGAAATCCCATCTCTCTTTTTCCCATCCGTCCCTCTGCCCTCCCTTTCTATCTCTTCTTCTCAATTCCTCCCAGCATAGGCGCGCTAACTCCCCTCCCTTACCTTGCCCCAATTTATTCTCATACCCCCATGCCCTTATGCCTGCCCTCCCTCTAAGTAGTTCCCTTTGTAATTCCTCCCTTACAATGTACCCCGGCGTAAATTTACCTACTCCTAGCAACCATCTCAAATATCTTTCTTGAAGTCTCTCTAGACCTGCCCTCTCCTTCCAGCCCCATATTTCTACCCCATAGCTTATCACAGCCCATATTAATCTGTCGAATAACCATAATCTCCTACCCCAATCTTTGGCAAATCTCCTTTTTCCTATCGCCCATATTTGTCCCATAGCTGCCGCCCCTTTCCTTAACCTCTCCTCTACATGAGCTCTTTGACCCCCATCTCTTGTAATCGTGTAACCCAGATACCTGTATTCTTTTACCTCTTCTAACACTTTCCCTTTCCACCTCCAAGACATTTTTTTCCACCTCCCCCCACCTCTTCTGCATCTCATCACCTTGGATTTCTCTGTGTTGAGTTCTAGTCTCTTCCCTTCCAGATATCTCTCTAATACCCCGATCATGCCCCTCATATCATCTTCGCTTTCCGCTAGCATGGCCACGTCATCGGCGTATGCCAGTGTGAAAACTTTTCTATCACCCAGCTTTACCCCACCCCAACACCCCTTCTCTAACTCCTCATCCAAGTCCGCTAGTAGCAAGGTAAATAGTAGCGGGCTTAACGGGCACCCCTGCCTTACCCCCCTTGTAGTCCAAAAATTGTCACCTTCTTCCTCCCCCACTTTCACCCTACTTTTAGTTTCCCTTAATACCTCCTCACACCTCTCCACCAACCCTTCCCTCACCCCTCTTATCCTCATTGCCCTTAATAGTACATCCCTGTTCACAGTGTCAAACGCCGCCTTTAAGTCCACAAACAATATAACTAACTTCCTTACTTTTCTCTTCACCTGTCTATTTATTAAATAATTAAGCACGTAAATGTTATCAATACATCCTAATCCTTTTCTAAAACCGGTTTGGCTTGCCGGCAACAAACTCTTCCCTTCCACCTCTTGTCTTAACCTTTCCGCTAACACCGCCGCGTAAATTTTGTAAGCAGTTTGTGTCAGAGTTATCCCCCTGTAATTCTCTACAACACTACTGTCCCCTTTTTTTGCTACTGGTATCACTACCCCCTCTGACCAATCCTCCGGCCATCCCTCCCCCCTCCAAACCTTATTGCACACCCTCATTAACCACTCCTCTATCTCGCAACCTCCATATTTCCACACTTCATTCGGGATTCCGTCCCCTCCCGCGGCTTTCCCATCTTTCAGTCTCTTAATTACCCTTCTAATTTCCTCTATCTCTATATCCCTTTCCGCGTCCTTTCTTCTTCCCGTTATTTCTCCCCTTCTAACTCTCCATCCCACCCCTCCCAATACCTTCCTAAAATGCTCCTCCCATTCTTCCATCCCTATGTTTTCGTCAACCCTTGTTCCCCTCTTTCTTTCCCTATTCACAAGCTTCCAGACCTGACTTTCCGATTTTATTTCCCCCACCTCCTTTTCCCATTTTTCCCTCTCCTTATTCTTTTTCTCCTCACATAATCTCTGGTATGCTCTTTTCAACTTCTTAAACTCTAATCCCTCCCTCCCTTCCTTCTCCAATTTCTTAATTCCCCCCTCACTTTCCTTTTCTCTACTTTACATTCTTCATCCCACCATCCTTTCCTCTTTACTTTATCCTTTATACCTACCTTCCCCAGTACTTCCTTTATTTTATCTTTCAATTCCTTCCAATCAGTCTGACTTCCCTCCCCTATGTTTGCCCTTTTCCCAAACTTTTCCCTAAAGTCCCGTATTCCCTCTTCCGACCAGCAACCCCTACCCTTCTTTTTCCCTTTCCCCTCCCTCCCTCTTTCCTCCCCCGCTTCCCCTTTAAGCCACACTGTTATGGGAAGATGATCAGAATCTATTTTGTCCCCTATTTCCATCTTTTCTACTCCTTCTCTCGTTTCCTCGTTCCCCAATATGTAATCTATCACCGAGTTTCCTCTTGCCCCAACATATGTCCATTCCCCTTCTTCGTCTCCCTTTTTGTTCCCATTCATAATTCCCCATCCTTTCTCTCCCAGGTAACTACACAATTTCTTCCCATCCCCGTTTAACTTCGTATCCTTTGAGTTTCTATATCCCCTACCCCCCTCCTCCTCCCCTTCTTCTATCTCTCCTCCTTCCCTTCCCGTTCTCGCGTTAAAATCCCCCCCTATTAACACCCTTACCCCTTCTTCTCTCCAGTCCGTCCACTCTCCTAATTCGTCTAACTTAGCATCTAGGTCTCCGTTTACATATACCCCAACCACCCACCACCATCCCCCCTCCAACTTCACTTTCGTCCCTATCATTCCCTCCTTCATTCTTATTTCCCCTTTTTCCCTCTCTAACTCCTTCCTCACTCCCATTAGCATCCCCCCCTTAGCCCTTCCCTTACTTTCCTCCCTCTTCGCCCACTGCACCTCCCACTTGTACCCCTTTGGAAGCCTATATCTTATTCTATTCCATCCCTTTTCCTCTAGCCACGTCTCTAGTAATATAATCACCTCCCACTCTTCTATCCCTCTCCAAAAATCCTCCCCCTTATTAGTCAGTCCTGCCACATTCCAGAATCCTATCCTATAACCTGAATTATTCCTATTTTCCCAACGTACCCCCCCCTGATTCCTCCCTTATTCGTTTCCCTGTTCCCCCTCCCATTCTTCCTCTATTTCATCCCATTTTCTCATTTTTCCATTTACCCATATTTTCATATACCCTACCTGTACATTTTTACCATTCATCCTTTCTTTTTCTGCCTCTCTATCTATTTTCCACCTTGCCCTCCTCTCCTCTTCTGTAAGATCGTCAGCTATCAATTCTTCTTGCCCCCTAAGCTTTTTCTTGCCCTCCATTACCCTTCTTTTGTTTTCTCTGTCGGTCAATTTCACGAGTACCATACCCCTTTCGTCTTTACCGACCTTCCCTATTTTCCTAATCTCCTTAATTCCCTCTTCATTCAGTTCCATCTTTTCCCACAGACTCCTAATCTCAACTTTTAAATCTTTTCCCTCAACCTTTATCCTCCTAATTATTATGTTGTTCTTCTTTTCCTCTCTTTCTCGCTTGTCCTGCCTAATTTCCAAAATCCTAAGTCTTCTCCTATTCTCATCTAAAGCCTCTTCTCTCCTTATTTCTTTACCCTCCCCCTTTTTTCCTATCCAGTCCTCCACTTTCCCCAATTTTCCCTCTACTCTATCTATCCTCTTGTCTGTATTCTCCCACCTACCCTCGTCCCTCTCCTCCCTCCCTATTTCCTCTAGTCTCCCTTCTATCTTTATTACCCTTCCCTTTACGCTTTCTATCCATTTCTTCATCCTTTCCCTATTTAACTCTTCCTCCCTCCTCTCTTCCCTCCACTTTTCCCTTTCCTGCCTCCACTCCTCTAATATCTTTTTTCCTTCCTCCCTTTCCCCCCTAATCTCTTCCCTCATCCTCTTCACTTCTCCCATTAACCCTCTGAACATTTCCTCCATTTCTTTAAAAACCCCTCCCCCTGCACTTTTAGATTTTTGCGGAGATCTTTTCGTCGTGTCACTTTTCTTAAAGATTATATTTTCAACTCCCACCTCTCCCTCTACTTCCCCTATTCCTCTTTTTCTCCCCACACTGTCCACACTTTCAGTGCTGAACCACCTCTCTATAGTGCTATCCTTCAGAATCAACCCCAATCTTCCCTTCCCTTCTTTCCCCTCCTCCTTTCCCATCCCCTTGTCTACCTCTACTCTCTCGCTCATTTTCCCTATACTTCTATCTTCCCACAATTAATAAGACCCTTTTCAAAAATTCCCGCTTCTTACTCTATCTATCTCCCAGTCACACTTTCTCCCACTAGTTAGCGCCACCTCCCTCCTTCCTTTACCCGCGCCCGCCTGTCAACCGCCACGCGAACCTAGCCTCCACTTACTTAGCCCTTCCCTACTGCTCCTTCCCTCGCTCCCTCACCCTTAGCCCTATATCCCACTCCTATCCCTACACCCCACTAACCCCTCACTACCACTTTCTCCACTCACACTTCTTTACCTGCTCTCGTTCACACAAAACTCACGCTCAGCTAGTAACTCACCGCAGCCTCTCACACAACCGGAAACGGAAGTCCAATAATATGTAATAATATGGCAATTTTATGTTTTCCGATTTGTTTAAAAATCGTTTTTGCAACCAAAAATTTTGAAAAAAATCTCAGTAGTGTATGCTATTCGGTAGAATATTCATGAATTTTTTCATAATTTTCTGTTGAACATGACGTGACTAAAAACAAATTTGGTTGGATACTTCTGAACATCTTTTCCGGCTATGCCTTAAGAATCAACGAAAACATTATTTAAAAAATACAAAATATATTTTTTTCTGTTTACATCGTTAAAACCGATTTTTCAAAAAAAAATTAGGCCTAATTTATCGTCGATATCTCTTTTAGATCGAAAGTTATAGCAAAATGTGCGTGCCTCGTGCTGTGCCCGAGATTCAAATGCTTGCCGTCTCCAGATTCCGACTTTTCGCCTCATGCTTTCGAAATTTCGGTAACGTGAAAACCGGAGGAACGCGTCGGCGTAGATCAGTCGAGCAGGTAGTTCACACGGACAGAGTAGAGGTACGCTTGTGTGTAGCGCGCGTGCAATCGAACAGGCACCAGCGCGGGCAGGCGCGGTCGACACAGACACAGGTCGACACCTCACCGGCCGCTCACGGATACGACGATACGTCAGGGAAGGGGAAACTGCCGTTCAGTTTTCAGCAGTTTTCAGTTGTTCTCTCAACAGTTCTCAAGTCTCTCAAGTTCTCGTTCGCTTAGCTCGGTCGTAAATGTCGTAATATCTGTGGTTGTAGCAGGAGGACGCCGCATGTCACACACTTTCACTTTCGAGATACATATTGTCGTTTAATGTTTTGATCACTAATGGTTTGACAAGGACATTGTTTAAATTGTATTATTTTTTCGAGCCTTTTGAATTTATTTTCATCACGTTTTTTCTGGTAAATACCTAATCCTACACTATAAATTCAATAAATGCATAAACTGAAATTTTTTGTGGTTACACGTTACACTCGCGAGTGCGGTCTGCGTTGCGGCATTTGACTATTTGACTATTAGATTGACTTGCTTGGATTATGTGATTACGTGGATTACTTGGATTACGTGCACTACGTGGAAGGAAGGAAGAAAGGAAGGTATGTGTACATATTTATATTGGTTAATCGGTTTCATTTTGCTCAAATGTCTCCCAAAATCTTCGCGTGAAAAAGCGTGAGAACGCTTGTCGGCACACCACGCGACAGTGCCATGTGCCATCACGTATGAGGTGCTACGGGGCGAGTATGTTCACTTCAATGTAGAGTCCAAAATAGTAAATTGTTTATTTCTTTATCACTTTTTTTTATCACTTTATCACTCTCTTTTCATTATCATTATTGTTCCGGCTGAGTCGGTACGCTCGATCTCGCCAGCGCGCTACTTTCATGTATAGGAGTTTAAATTCAAACACCTTAGCGATGACCGTTAGCGCTCAAGAAGATCGCGAGCAGCGGAGAAAAACAATGCGAGCGTCGCGAAGTCTCCGTTGCCCGTGAGAGAGCGAAGTCGAACAGAAGCGTTTAGAACCGCGAATCGAAAACACACGTACGACAAGCAGAGTATCGCGCCGAGCGAATCGAGAAAGCAAACGGTCTAGGACCAAGGAGCCCGTGTTCCTACTGTTAGCTAATAAAGACGAAGTGTTTATTTAAAACGAGGTTCTCGCGTTGTTCAATCCAACCTGGACTAATTCCTTCCTCACGTGAACCGGCGATAAAATAAATATTTAGAGTGTTCCGATAAGATCGAAGGTATCGCGAACAATTATTATCATTTATCACTTTAGACAAATCCAACACAATTCAGCTTTGACCCATTCAGATTAGAATTAGCTTAACAATATTCTAAATCGGCAAAATGATGGCTAAAACCAATTCAGTAAGGCAAGTATTTAATCTTCTTCACTTGCTTCTCATCATGGAATTTTTTCATTTCTGGTAGTACATTCTTTTGTTTGTCGTTCAACTTTAATCGATTTTTTATTAATATAATTGCAATATTTGAATCAGTTAGATATGTTAGTTGATGAAAAACATCAGAAGACCTTTTGTAATTGTAGCACCAGAAATTAGAAAATTCGTTGAGATGAGAAATAAGCGAAGAAGATTAAATACTCACATTTACTCACTGTGTAATTGAAAATCTAATTTACAGAACGGAGGAAAAATATAATGTGCTATCCAAGGAAGGAGGAGAAGAAAGCTGCGGCAACCGGGGAAGAGGAAGACCTCTAATTTTTCGCGTGGTACGTATATCTAATTATGCCCTTCAACGCACATACATATATTGTACATTACTGATTTTCTTTGTATTTTTGAGGTATCCCGCCTATGCCACAACGTACTACGGGCCACAAGTTTGGGGAAGCAGAGGCAACAACGTGTAATAATCACAATATACAGGGTGTCTCAAAATTAGGTCCGGAGCCGAAAATGGGAGGTTCCTGAGATCATTTCAAGCGACATTTTCCTTTGAAAAAATGTCGTCCGCGGCTTCGTTAACGAGTTATTAACGAAAAACACGGACCAATCAGAGCGCGAGCTAGAAGCGTGCAGCCCGGCGCGCCGGCAGCCGAGTGTCGGTGGCACGCCGCGATGTCGTAACGAACAAAATTTTCTCGATGATGTGAATCCTCGCCAATTTCGACAAGCTTTGGATATGTTGTCAATACCATGGTTCTGAACAACATTTCCCTTTACAGTTTCTGTCGATCGGCTTTAGTTTACGACATTATTGTAAAAATTTGTAATTGTAAATCGATCGATGTACTATTTCCTATCCGATTTCGATAATATTTGGATATGTTGTCAAGCCCATGATTCTGAACAACATTTCCCTTTACAGTTTCTGTCGATCGGCTTTAGTTTACGATATTATTGTAAAAATTTGTAATTGTAAATCGATCGATGTACTATTTCCTATCCGATTTCGATAATCTTTGGATATGTTGTCCATACCACGATTCTGAACAACATTTCCCTTTACAGTTTCTGTCGATCGGCTTTAGTTTACGATATTATTGTAAAAATTTGTAATTGTAAATCGATCGATGTACTATTTCCTATCCGATTTCGATAATATTTGGATATGTTGTCAAGACCATGATTCTGAACAACATTTCCCTTTACAGTTTCTGTCGATCGGCTTTAGTTTACGATACTATTGTAAAAATTTGTAATTGTAAATCGATCGATGTACTATTTCCTATCCGATTTCGATAATATTTGGATATGTTGTCAAGACCATGATTCTGAACAACATTTCCCTTCACAGTTTCTGTCGATCGGCTTTAGTTTACGATATTATTGTAAAAATTTGTAATTGTAAATCGATCGATGTACATACTATCTCCTCGCCGATGTCGATGAGTTTCATTTCAAAGGAAAAAGATATTTAAAACATCGAATTTATAACATATTTCAAAGTCATCGAAATCGGTGAGGACCCACATCATCGGCAACTTTACCCGAACGATAGAAGAAGCACAAACTTATTGAATTAAAAACTCACTTATTCAGCCGTAAATCCATTTGACTACCACATACAACCACCACACTTTTACATAATCTTCGAATCGGTGTTTTCGAGAATCATATGATTCTCGAAAAATCAATGCCATATGATTCTCGAAAAATCAATGCCATATGATTCTCGAAAAATCAATGCCATATGATTCTCGAAAAATCAATATCTCCTTGGGAACGATTTCATTTGTTTTAAACGACGCCTTCATCGAATACATTGTATGCTGGGAGAGCACAGTTTCGCGCGGCATCGCGAAGAGCATCGAACTCTTTCCGCGTAGAAGTAAGTAATTTCGTTCGATATCGATACGAGTTATAAAAGTGTGCTACGAGTTCAACAATTATGTAAAAGTGTGATGGTTATATGTGGTAGTCAAATGGATTTACGGCTGAATAAGTGAGTTTTTAATTCAATAAGTTTGTGCTTCTTCTATCGTTCGGGTAAAGTTGCCGATGATGTGGGTCCTCATCGATTTCGATAACTTTGAAATATGTTATAAATTCGATGTTTTAAATATCTTTTTCCTTTGAAATAAAGCTCATCGAAATCGGCGAGGAGATAGTATGTACATCGATCGATTTACAATTACAAATTTTTACAATAATATCGTAAACTAAAGCCGACCGACGAAAACCGTCAAGGGAAATGTTGTTCAGAATCATGGTCTTGACTACATATCCAAAGCTTATCGAAATCGGACAGGAAATAGTACATCGATCGATTTACGATTACAAATTTTTGCAATAATATCGTAAACTAAAGCCGATCGACAGAAACTGTAAAGGGAAATGTTGTTCAGAATCATGGTATTGACAACATATCCAAAGCTTATCGAAATTGGCGAGGATTCACATCATCGAGAAACTTTTGTTCGTTACGACATCGCGGCGTGCCACCGACACTCGGCTGCCAGCGCGCCGGACTGCACGCGTCTAGCTCGCGCTCTGATTGGTCCGTGTTTTTCGTTAATAACTCGTTAACGAAGCCGCGGACGACATTTTTTCAAAGGAAAATGTCGCTTGAAATGATCCCAGGAACCTCCCATTTTCGGCTCCGGACCTAATTTTGAGACACCCTGTATACAGGATGAGTCACCTAACGTTTGTACCTCAAATATCTTTGTTGTTTCTAAAGATACGTAAAATATGGTAAGGACAAAGTTGAATGGTACAATGGGGCTGACACGATGCCAAAAAAAATTTTGTTTTATGTCATTTTTTTAGAGATATTAAGGTCATCTTGACTTTTTTAAATGGTATGAGGTATTTTTTAATACATCAATCGATCCAGCTGGACATTTGTTGTAAAAAAAAAGTACTAACCTATGTATGTCGAAAAGTTAGTAGTTCACGAGATATTTCAATTTAAATAACTCTAAAACACCATTACTGTCGTACTAAGACGTTAGCGTTTACATACTTGTGTAACGTTTACAAAATATTAAAAAATGATGTTTTGTCAACTTTTTTATCTGGGCATGTAACGATAATTTAAAAAATGCGTTTTATAGATTTCGGTAACTTATATGCATACTGAAAATTTCATTGAAATCGGTCAACATTGCAATGAGCTACAAACGTTTAAAGATGATCACGTAAGGGCGAAATGCCCTGGCAAGGCTGAAAATCTGCGACTTTCACCCTTAAGCTCTCATCTTTAAACGTATGTAGCTCATTGCAATGTTGACCGATTTCGATGAAATTTTCAGTATGCATATAAGTTACCGAAATCTATAAAACGCATTTTTTTAAATTATCGTTACAGGCCCAGATAAAAAAGTTGTCAAAACATCATTTTTTAATATTTTGTATAATTACTACCAATTGCAATCATAATAAATTTTTGTTTACTTATTCTCTAGCGAACTAACCGGTCTAACATCTTAAAAGAATTCAAGTCCTTTGGACCAATTTCTAAAAAGTTGTGCGATTTTTAAGGGTGTCCACTTATTATTGCCGCTGACTGTACATAGGTTAGTACTCTTTTATAACGAATGTCCAGCTGCATCGATTGATGTATTAAAAAATACCTCATTCCATTTAGAAAAGTCAAGATGACCTTGATATCTCTAAAAAAATGACATAAAAACAAAAATTTTTTAGCATCGTGTCAGCCCCATTGTACCATTCAACTTTGTCTTTACCATATTTTACGTATCTTTCGAAACAACAAAGATATTTGAGGTGCAAACGTTAGGTGACTCACTCTGTAGATTTAGGTCCATGTAAAGGTTGTAAATTTTTGTAATTTCCAATAATAAAGCATAGTAATAATAAAAAATTATAATATTTATTATTCCTTGTGTGTCATTGTCCCTATCACAGTCCCTGTGTCTTCACCAACTCCCCCTGCAGCGTATTAAAAAATAAAAAAATATCAATTTTCTTTTCCCTTATACGACGAGAATTTTTTTGCATAAAGACCCGTTAAGAGGGAAGAAGTAACATTCAATTTAGTTTCTATCTCTTGCAATCGATGCAGACAATTTTTATTTTGCATAAAGATCCGCAGTCTAGGAAAACTACTACAAATACTACAATAAATAAAATCTATCATTTAATTTTCCCGCCTCGAATGCGTACAAAATAAGTAAAAAGGAAGAGTTAGTGCGGCTATGTGCTGCCATCTTACAACGGCCCGATCGTTAATCTGGGCACGATATCCCGGATTGTGGCAACGACATCATGTGCCAAGATTGTGTCCAGGGGAACACTACGAGCCCACGCGCGCATTTGTGGCTTCGACCCGCTTGGTTGTCTGGGCCATATTACAGGGATAACATTTTTTCTTCGATTCTATTATTTTCTCATAGCTTGGATATATATCATGTCCGATACCTGCAGCAGCTGTCCTGATAATATTGTATTGATCCTTTGACAGTTTGGCTTGCGTTATTAATGCCAGACTAGAATCAGCATCAAAGGTCGTATTGTTAACCGGAACAGATGAAGCAGCAGCATTAATAAGGTCCTGGGAAAACGACTCCTGGTGTTCACGTACTTTATATTGAGATCCGTTTCCGGTTATATAGAGAGAAGGCACGTTCTATGTGAGTGGATAGTAAAGTGGAGATTTTGATAAAGTGAAAGGAAGAAAAAGTTAAGAAAGAGGCTCCGTGGCTGGAGGGAGCGTAGAAGAGTAGGTGGAGATAAGAAAGACAAAGAAGAAGGTGAAAAAGGAGTGGAGAGTGAAAAGAAGAAGAAAGTGAGGTTAGAAGCACAGTGAGTGAGAAGGCGAGGAAAACAAAAAGACAAGAGGTAACAGAAGCAGTGGAAAGAGCGCCATCGTACAGGAAAAGAAGGTAGCTAGAAGGCAGGTAAAGCAGGTAAAGAAGAGAAAGAAGGCAGACGAGCAGATAAGGAAACGAAATGGACAAAAAGTTAAGCGAGGAAGAGCGAAGGGAAGCGTCAAGAAAATTAATGAAAATAAGAGAGAAGGTAAGGACAAGAAGCAACAGCCTATCGAATGCAGAAGGCTTAGGAAAGTGGTTAGATAAGAAGAGAAAAGAGAGAGAGAATGATGGAAAGGAAGATAAAGAAAAAGATCCGTTCAGAAAGAGCAGAAAGACAGGTAGATCGCCGGAGAAAGCGAAGGGAGAGGCCGGCAAAGAAAGGATAGAACTGCAAGGCGACATTACGGAGGTAATAAGGGAGGAAATAAAGGGGGCACTGAAAGGAACGATAAATATGATAAATGAAATGTGTGAAGATTGGAAAGAGATGAAGGGAATGATGAGGGAAATGAAAGAATTGAAAGAAGAGTGGCAGAAAGAAAGAGAGAGAGACAAAAAAACATGGAGAGAGATAGAAGAGAGAGTAAAAAAGATAGAGCTGGAAGGGAAGTTGGAAGACAGAATAGATAAAAGACTAGAGGAGTTAGAAAAGAAGAAAAGCAGGGTACAAGTAGAAAGTGGAAACGTAGAAATGGAAAGAAGACTGAAAGAAGTAGAGATAAAATGGGAAAAAAAAGATAGGGAGATAAGGAGAAGGAACATAATCATAAAAGGTATAGAGATAAAAGATGGAGGAGATGGACAGGAAGAAGTGAAGAAGCTATTAGAAGTGATAGGTGAAAAGTTTGATGTAGAAGAAGTAAAGAAAGGAGGCAGAAAGGGTGGAGGTAAAGGAAATTGGGCAGTAGTGAAACTCGCGACAGAAGAGCAAAAAAGAAGAGTAATGACAGAAAAGAAGAGGTTAGCAGGAAGAAAAGAACGGATAGAAGATGACCTTACTTTTGAAGAGAGGAGCGTACAATGGAGAATAAAAAAGATATTGGAGAAGGAAAGAGGAAAAGGGAAAATGGTTAAGATGGGATACATGAAACTATGGATAGATGGAATCATGTGGAAATGGGATGAGAGGGAGAAAATACTGAAAAACGGGGAGGGAAACGAATGGAGAGAAGAAGTGAGGGAGGGAGAGAAGTAATAGAAGGGGGGATCGGGGAGAGAGAAACGCCAGAAGAGAAGAAGACAAAAGAAGAAGAAAGAAGGAAGCCAAAAATTGGATTCTGGAATGTGGCAGGAATGCTAGGGAAGGACGATGGATTTTGGAAAGACCTAGAGCAATGGGACGCAATGGTGCTAGTGGAGACGTGGGTGGAAGAAAAAATGTGGGAAAAAATCAAAAGAAGATTACCAAGAGGATACACTTGGAAAAAACAATGGGCAGTCAGAGACAAAAAAGCAGGAAGAGCCAGCGGAGGAATGATATTAGGAGCAAGAAAAGAAATTATGTGCAAGAAGAAGGAAAGTGGAGAAACAAAAGAAATAGAGGGGATAATAGGAGGAGAAGTAATGATTGAAGAGGAAGAGTGGAAGATAATAGGAGTGTACGTAAATAAAGACATTGACAAAAAAATGATAGCTCTGAGAGAATGGTGGGATAAAGGGAGAGAGGATAAAATAATAGTTGGAGGCGACTTTAACGCAAGAACAGGAGTAGAAGGGGGGAAAGTAAGACAGGAGGAAGAAGGAGAAGAAAGTAGGGAATCAAGAGACAAGAATGTTAACAGTGATGGGAGAAAACTGATAAGAACGCTAGGAGAGATGGGGTTAGAAATAATGAACGGGGGGATAGAAGGGGATGAAAGAGGAGAGTATACATTCGTAGGGCAGAGGGGAAGAACGGTAATAGACTATGTGATAGGAGACGAAAGAACGAGGGAAGGTATAGAAAGAATGGTGATAGAAGAAAGGGTAGATTCAGACCACCTGCCAATAGTAATAACAATGAAGGAAGGAAGAAAAGGAGCGGACGGAGAAGAAAGAAAAAAGCAAAAGAACGGCGTACCAAAAGTAGAATGGAAGAGGGAAGTAAAAGAAAAATTTAGAAATAGATCAGAGGGAATAGAAGTAACAGGGGAAAGTATAGGGGAAAGACTAAAGGAGTTGGAAAGGAAGTGCAACGAAATTAAGAAAGAGATAAGAAGCGAAGAGGGCAAGAAAGAGAAGAAAAGGAAAGGTTGGTGGGACAATGAGTGCATAGAGAGAAAGAAAGAATTAAGAAAGGTACTAAGGTCATGGAATAGAGAGAAAGAAGAAGGGGAAGTATATAGAAGGACGAAGAGAGAGTACAAGAATCTATGCGAAGAGAAAAAGGAGCAAGAAAGAGAGAAGATATCGCAGGAAGCAGGGAAAGCGAACACAGAAGGAAGAGTATGGGATTTTCTAAGGAAAGTGAGAGGAGGGAAGAGAAAAGGCACAGAGAGCGAAATAGAAAAAGAAGAATGGAAGGATTACTTTATGGGATTGCTAGGTGGGGTTGAAACAAAAGTGGTAGAAGGTGGCAAAAGGAAGAAGAGAGAAGAGGGTGAAGAAGAGATAAAAATGGAGGAGTTAGAGAGAGTAATCAGAAAATTAAAAGGAGGAAAAGCAGCAGGAGAAGATGGGATAGAAAACGAGATATGGAAATATGGAGGAGAGAGTGTGAAGAAAGAAGCTTG
This sequence comes from Lasioglossum baleicum, assembly GCF_051020765.1. Lineage (NCBI taxonomy): Eukaryota > Metazoa > Arthropoda > Insecta > Hymenoptera > Halictidae > Lasioglossum > Lasioglossum baleicum. Next base: position 4,694,604 of record NC_134929.1, on the reverse strand, counting down.
GAAAATATGCAATGAGATATGGAACGGAGGAGGATGGCCAGAGGAATGGAAAACGGAGATAATAATTCCTATAAAGAAGAAAGGAGATGGAAAGAAAGTGGACTGTTACAGAGGGGTGACGTTGTTAAACACGCTGTACAAGATCTACACGGTGATATTAGAGGAGAGACTGGAAAAAGAGGTAGAAATGAAAGAAATGGTGCCGGAGAATCAGACGGGATTCAGGAAAGAGAAGGGGACAGTAGACAATATATATGTTTTAAATTACGTGATAAACAGGGAGCTCGCAAAAAAGAAAGGAAAAATGATAGGATGCTTTATAGATTTAAAGGCAGCGTTCGACAGCGTGAACAGAGGAAAACTATGGGAAGCATTAGAGGAAAGAGGAAAGTGAAGGACTAAGGGAAAGAATAAAGGAAGTGTATAGAGAAACGACAGCCAGAGTAAGAGTAGGAGGAGAAACAGGAGAGAAGTTCTGGGTAGGAAGAGGAGTAAGGCAAGGTTGCCCGCTAAGTGCGAAGCTATTTATTCTGTTCATGGCGGACCTAGAAGAGAGGATGAAGAAGAGAGGCAAAGGGGGGGTGGAGATAAGAGGAAAAAAGATATACACGCTGCAGTATGCAGATGACATGGTGCTACTAGCAAAGGATGAGAGCGGAATGAAACTAATGATTGAAGAATTTAGAAGCTATATAAGAGAGAAAGGGCTGGAAGTAAATAGAGAAAAGACGAAAGTGGTGAGATTCGAGAGAAGAAAGCAGGAAAAAAAGACGTGGAGATGGGGAGACGGAGAAGTGGAAGAGGTAGAGGAAATAAAATATCTAGGCTACATATTTAAGAAGAACGGAGGACAGGAAAGACAAATAGATGAAAGAACGAAAAAGGGAGGGGGAGTAATGCGGACTGTGTGGGGAATAGGAAAGAGATACTTCAAAGACAATTTCAAGAGAAGGATGTGGTTCTTCGATGCATTGATATGGCCAGTAATAGCTTATGGAGTAGAAATATGGGGATGGGAGGAATGGAAGAGAGTTGAGGCTATGCAAGAAAGATATGCTAGATGGGTGCTAGGAGTAGAATGGGTGACGCCAGGATACATGGTGAGAGAAGAAACAAAAAGAGAGAAATTGAGAGCGAGGGGGGCAGGGAGAGCATGGAAATTCGAAGAGAGACTGAGAGAAGGGAGAGGAAGTGAATGGGCAAGACAATGTCTGAAAGAGATGGAAGAGAGAAGCAGAAAGGGAATGAAACTGTCCAAATGGGAAGAAGGAAGAAAGAAATACATAGATGAGAGAGGGAATAGAAAAATGCTAGATAAAGAAGATAAAGTTAGGAGGGAGGAGGAATGGGAAAGGATAGTAAGAAGAGAGAAGAGGATAGAGGAAGAGGAGAACTGGAAAAGTGTGAGAGAATCAAGATACAATATATGGTACAAAGAAATAGGAGTGAAGGACACGCCAGAATATCTAGAGAAAGGAAATAAGGAAGAGAAATGGAGAAGAATCGCCAGATACAGATTAGGAAATGAAATGAGAGAGGGAAAGTACTGGGAGGAAGAAGAGGAAAGATGCTGCAGAAGATGCGGTTTCGAAGAGGAGACTTGGGGGCACGTGCTGGAGAGATGTAGAAGAGAAGAGAGCAAAGATGCAGGGTTACAAGAAAAAGTGAAGGAAATATTAGCAGAGGACGGAAGGGGAGAAGAGTGGATGAAGAGATTGGATAAGGAGAGAAGAGAAATCCAGGAAGGAAGAAGCGAAGAATAAAGAGAGGTAAAGAGAAGAAAAGTACATGGACAAAAAGAAGAATGAGAAAGAGAAGAGAGAGAGAGTGAGTGAGAGAGAGTGTATGAGTGTGCGAATGAAAGAAAGGAAAGAAAAAAAAAAATAAAAAAAAAAAAAAGACTGAGTATAATATAGATAAAAAGAAATGTAATTAAATTAATTGTAGAGGGATCGGGTTCTCCCTGTAACCCGAAAGGGAACAGGAATAAATACATACATACATACATACACGTACTTTATATTTCTTCGCTCGGTCACGCAATCTCCAAAATTTTTCTTTGGCCTGCCTCCACTACTTTGCGATGACACCACAGGTTGTACATCAGTGCTTTCTACCAAAAACACATGTTCTAGCTAATCACGATATTTTTCATTAAACCTTGGTTTCATGTGATGTACAGCACGAAATCTTTTATTAAATTGTGGCACGAATCTTTTATTAATTTCACCCACTATTTTATCAATTTGCTCATCATGCAAAACTGGGTAACTCTCGCGCAAGAATTGTTCTAATGATTTGCTTCTTCGAAGAGAAAATCACAAAGAACTTTGTACGAAACCGCGAAATTGTTCATAATGCTAACAGAAATCAAAACAGAAATGAGTGAATACTAGAAATCGTGGTTTTGTACGTTATTTTGTTTGTGCAACATTTGTTATGACAAATGAAATGAAATGAAATGAAATGAAGACGACAAATTATATATGTATACAGGGTGTCCCAAAATTTCTGTTACACGGGATATCTCTATCCATCGTATTTAGAAAAAAATACTTCCAATGAAATTTGTATGGTTTTCAAACAGCTAAGACGCAGAAAGTTAAACATCTTAGACTTGTAGAACCGGCAAGAAAATATTTAAACATATTGTAAGAATATGCTAAGAATATTGGTATCCCAAAAAACTCGTTTATTGTTAGAACATTAAAACATCAGATTCTTCTCTAATACACTACATGATTACATTTTTTGTAATCGGAGTGGTTTTCAAATTAAATTTTGTATCTATTTTATATACCCATACTTTGCTTTCGAAAATTAGTAACTGTATCCTAAAAATTAATTCGAATTAAAAAGTGGATACATACAGTATTTACATATTTACAAAGTATTTACATACACGTGAAATAATATATCATGGCGATTGATCATTTTGTTGGAATTTATTCCTATGAGAATAACAATTCGGTACAGGGATCATAATCCTTCGAACCGTCTAGCGAAGTGCCGCGCACTTATTCAGGAATCCTGCTTCGTTGCTGAAACTTCATGCGCTCTCAAACTTTAAACGTTAATATCAGCTAAACGCGGAAAAACGTGGCGCTGATTTTTGCAGGACTATTGTGTGATGGTGTCTTCTTTCAAAAGATGCCACTCAGAGAATGTAGGAACGTGTAGCTTTTTTTGTACAGCTACAGAAAGCAGCTGTAATATGAAATTATACGTATCCTACTTTCGGGCTTTATATTGTTATTTTGGTTGTGAGTTTTCGAAAATTATTAACATCGGGCATAAGCTGAGGCTATATACATCTATAATATATAGCATATATGGTTATAAATGTCCCCAAAAATGAAAGAATAACGTCGAACGTGTGGTTAGAAATCTGTAAGAATCCAACTAGAATCTGAGAGGTCTACTTTAGATCTATTTTTCTCCGTTATTAAAGAGAAAAACATAGATCCATTTTCATAGCAAGATACATTGGTTTATGGCCTATCAGGAAATAGTGGTCGATATTTGAAATAACGACTTTCATAATTTAGGGTTTTTTCCTGCTTCCGACCACTGTGCGTCGCCAGGCTATCCCAGAAGGCTATAAATACCTACTGGGCCTGCAAGTCGATGTTCGCCAGGACCTGGGGCCTGAAACCTCATGTGGTAAAATGGATTTATACTGCAATCATGATACCACAGATGACGTACGCCTCCCTTGTCTGGTGGACCTCCATGGAGAAGACCACACACAGAAGACTAATGGGAAGGGCCTACCGTCTGGCGCTAATGGGTATTACGGGCGCTTTTCACACCACGTCCACCCTGGCGCTGGGAGTTCTCCTTAATATCGCACCCCTGCACATAGTGACGGAGAGCTTAGCGAGAAATTCCGCCTTAAGACTCCATCTGGAAAACAGATGGACCAAATCAAGGTACGGCCACTCGACCCTACTGGACGCACATGACCTGCAATGGATCATGCTGCGTGGGGGGGACAGATGTGAGCCGCACTATAATTTCACGGTTAAACACCAAACCGGCTTCCCTAATAGGTGTGATTGGGAGTCAAATGCTGGAGAGCTTCTCTCTCCGCAAGGCCTGGTCTGGTTCACGGACGGCTCAAAGAATAGAACCGGAGCAGGAGCAGGTGTCTGCGGTATCAGCCCAAGCTTGTCTCTAGCACTTGGGCAACACGCTTCGGTCCTCCAAGCTGAAGTATGTGCTATCTTGGCCTGCGCTGAACTCAACCTCAGCAAAGGCTACAAGAACAAACACATATTGTTAGAGATTTTTTTTGTATCTTACATTAATTGACTGAATAAAGTGACTCCGTGCGAGTGATCCGTTCGGCGCGCCGTCGTCCCCGCACCGTCCCACTGTTCCCCGCGAGCTCCTCAGGTGGATCGAGCAGCTCGGGCCTCGCGGGTGCGGCAGGGGGAGCGGACGCGGTAGATCGACGCGCCCAGCTGATCGTTCAGTACATTGTTGACTCGATAAACCGACACTCGTTTCGCTTTGATTCCCTTTACGGTCATTTGTGTAAACGTTTCGCTCGATCTGTCGTTCGATTTTCGTGCTCAATCCAGAATATTAATATTAGAGTCCCGGTATCGGTTCGAATTCCCAAATCGACCTGGATTCTAGAACACATATATATGTCGGAGGCTGATCGGTACGATTCTCCATCGGACCCGCTAGGGTTTCACCGGACCACTCATTGTCTTCGCACGCGCGGACTTAAATAAACCGGGAATCAACGATCACCGTTAAACACCACAACCCTCGACCCGTAACGCAACGGCGAGACACGTCAACGAGCCCACGAGGCTGGCAGAATCTCCTTACACGATCTCACGTCTGACTCTTTCGCTTCTACTCGCGACGACTAGCTGTCTGCGAAAATCAAACGCTCTTCACTGTAGCGCAGCCAAAAACATTCTGCCCCTCGTGGTCACGTTCAACAAGGCCCCAGCCCATCCCTTTCAGGGACCCTATCTCGCATCTCTCCTTGCACCGCGCACGATGAGGGATGCAGGTAAACGGGAAACGTTTTATTGCCTTTTCGCTGGGCAATTACTAAGGTACGGTCAAGCATCTGACTCGCAGCCGTTCGACCGTAAACGCATAACCGAAATCTCCAAACCGTTATTTTTAAAACTAAACTTAGTCCTGCACGGACGTATAATTCCAAGAGATAACATAATTGTCTTTTACAATAAGCAAGCGTTACGCGTCTCTGTCAACGGGTTGCGTCGCTTCCGTCATGTCCCGACATATATATGCAGTGACAGCCGCGCGGCAATTAGATCATTGGGCAAAGTTATGACCAGATCTAAGCTCGTCCGTGACTGTGTCACAGCCATTACAGAGCTTGCTGAACACAATCATGTTAGCCTTCTTTGGGTTCCAGGTCACTCTGGAATCAAAGGAAATGAGGAGGCAAATAGACTAGCGCGTGAAGGCACCCGATGCCATAGCGGAACTATTTATAGACCTCCAAACTGGCTTCCAGTGTAATTAAAAACTGGAATAAAGAATGGGTGAGAAACCAATTTGACCATTTATGGAAATCCAAATCAGGCATGTGACACACGAAAGCTCTGGTGGAGGGGCCTGATAAAGACCTCGCCAACAAGCTGTGTCACATGGACCGACAAAAGGTGCGGCGGCTCGTGGGAATTACCACGGGCCACTGGTACACCGGTAAGCACTTGGCTAAGCTAGGGATCCAGATGGACTCTAACTGCCCAAGATGCGGGGAGGAGGATGAAACCCCTCTCCACGTACTACGGCACTGCAAAGGCACTGAGGCCCTAAGAAGTAAACTCGACGGGCTCTTAAGGGTGCTTTCTCCTAGCAGACGACATTCGCGCGTGAATGTGTTGGTACACTCACATACCGCTAGACCACGTATACGTACGAGAGGTTGCAAGGGTCAGGGAAAGGCCTTCTGATTTCTCGATAATGCAAAGACGGGGGTTTTTAGTAGTCAAAATCGCTAGATGAAAGATCAATCTAGCGCGCTGTTTGTCTAAAAAGTCGTTCTTTTACGATTACGACGCGTAATTTTCATTATTCTGCAGCGTTGCAGCTGACGAATTTTCGTAAATTATAAAGAGCTTTCATTTTCATGAATATGAAGAGATTTAGGGCTCTTATGGAAAAAGTGGGCAAACAGCGAACTAGCAGGAGCATATACATTGTCAATGCAACATCTATTACGTTGTTTACTTGAGCATTAAACAAACTGTAAGACATTTTCGACTGAAAATCGTCCCAAAGTGAGGTTTATGTAAAAATACAGTTCCGACATTTTCCGCTACGGGCGTTGACATCCGCTTCCCAGTGATGGTTACCTATCATTGTCGTCGTCACTGACGACTCGTCAGCAATCACTGTATCGGTAAAACAGAGGAAGCAGAAAATATGTTGTCGGTAAGGTAGGATTCGTAAGCAAGCGTGACGTCACAATTTGGCTGACGATATGCTGCAGCGTTGGTGTGCTCAAGCGTGAAAGTAGTGGCGCATACACACCGCTGGAGCGTCGTGTACGTGTGCCTACGGCCTACGAGCATGACAAGGGTTCGTGATTCGCGTAGAAAGGAGGTCCGTATTTACAGATTTTGCCGTAATGAGCAAGAGGAGGAGAGCTTACGGAGCAAGAGAAGGAGAGCGTATGGAGTAAGAGAAGGAGAGAAACATCATTTTAAAAACTAGACTTTATAATATAAAAAGAAATTAAAAATAATTATGATGGACGACCACGCGTCCGCGTCCGCGGCCTCCGCGTTTGCCGCGGCCACCCTCCCTGCCGCGCCCAGAATAATATTGGCGCCGCAGCTCTCTCGTTATTGTTGTCTGCAACATATATAGAAATATTTATTTATTATATGTATTACTTTAGTACTTCGAAAAATAACAAAAATAACAAAGTTCATTTTTAATAACTCACCAATTGTTGCTTCGTCATGTACATGGCGCCCTGCATGACCCCCGGCATGGCGCCCGGCATGGCCCCCGGCATTGCGCCCTGCATGGCTCCCGGCATGGCTCCCGGCATGGCCCCCAGCATGGCCCCCGGCATGGCCCCCGGCATGGATCCCGGCATGGCCCACGGCATGGCCCCCGGCATGGTCATCGGCCTGTTATGTACCTGTTGTTGTAACATATAAAATATCCATTATTAATAACAATGTAGTAACATACACACTATTAATTAATAGTAGTGAATAGTTACTCACTGGCATGCGATGCTGCAACTTCAAGTTGGCGACGGCCGTCGCCAAGTTGAAGCATTCAGTCGGCGGTGTCGGCACCGTTGGTGCCACCGTGGGTGCCGCCGTCGCCGCTGCCGTCGCCGTCGCCGCCTCCTCTCGTTCTTCCCCTTCAGGGATTGCAGGGTACTCGATTTTGTTAATTTTCCTAAAATTGTACAAAATATAAATCAATATACATACTATCGTACAATAATGGAATTGAAAAATACAAAAGATAGTTACAAAAATGGCAAAAAGTAATGGAACAGATTCGAAAATATATTATTGGATAAATCTATGAATAGATGTCTCAATTCGATCGATAATTGTGCATAAAAGGCCACACCTCGCCGTAACCTCGAAGATCTTTCAATATGTTATTAGGCTGAAGATTTCGATCAACCTTTTCTGACAGAAACTAGAAAAATATGAAAATTTCTGAATTCGTGACTATTCGTAAGTAAATTGTGAAACGTGCTCTTGTAGAAGCAGTGAATAATAATGATGTTGAAAGCGTACGTTCGGTATCATTTGAGTGGAAAATTGGTCATTGCTGTCGAGGCTAGATGTATAATGAAAAATAGATGTTCTAATAAATAGATTTCAATAATTACGGTACAATCATGGCTTGTTCGTCTAGTGGTAAATGAAGGATTACACATATCGTGGTATTTAGAAATTATTCTAATATTTAGTTATAGTGTGTCACGCCGTTTTTTTCCCTGTGAACAGAGAAACGACCGACTTCGAAAAATTATGGCCTTGCGACCGGGCCACGCTCGGTCGCGCGACACGTGGTCCTCTCGAGACAAAAGATCCCTCGCAGATTCGAACCGATCGACTAAATGGTATACGAACTGAACGGGCGCCAGGCACGATAACGTATCACGCGAAACTTTCGAACGATTCGTTCGGTCTTCAAAATGACGTCGAACCTGCGGGTATCGTTTTGGCCGGTGACGGCCACGAATGGGTCCAGGGTACCACGTGAGGAAAGGAGCGGGGCATTCCCCGCGACGGGAACGTTTCTCACGAGAAATGAAATTACTCGATAATTGTCGGGCAAAGTAACGTCGTTTATTAAAGCGAGATGGTCATACAATCCGCCGGCCGATGCCGGCGGTAGTCAATAGATTTGCCGGCGCGAACACGAAAGTGACGGCGGCTGTTCGGCCGATCGCGCGGAATAATTTCGATCGCGTCGAGCTCGGTCGTCACAGGTCTTCGCGTGAATTTACAAGCCACGAGGGCACGAATTCGACCGAGGTCCGGTAACGTACGCGTTCCTAATTCGAGACTGGGCGAAACGTGCGAACGGTGAAAGATACGAAACGAACACGGCGCGTGGTCCTCCCGAAAAACGATCCGAGGGCAGCCCAAAGAATTACCGGACGAATATCGCGTGTCCCGAATAGCTCGTGCACGAGGATTCGGCAACACACGACCCGTGGCCTCGCGAACCTCTCAGGAGAGCGACTCCTGGTCAACGGTAAACGCTGGTGGACACACGGTACACCGCGGTACGAATTTTCGCGAACTCGAATAACGTCCCCGAACCAACACGAACTGGTCACAAAATATATCGAAATAAAGCCTGACCGGCATTTACCAATTCCGTAATCGACAGGATGGCGGCAGTCGCAAAATACTCTTATTAGATCGCGGTCTAAGATTCGCACGTGGTTACGATAGCAAGTCTTTCGACCCAGTGGCCCAGTTCGAGATGGTTCGGAACGCGGAAGCGAGTTTTCCCCCCACTCTCGTCTTCGGCGAAGCTCGGGCCAATCACGTTGTTTCTGGACGCAGGGACGCCTCGATGACATGTCGGGCCGGGCCTTCGGTATTTTATATTTTCCGAGGCCCGGCCGATATAAGGCGGTTAGGCGGCACCCATGGATCCGAGCCGTTCCGGTGTAGCTCTCATGGCATTTTCCGGATGAGGCGTCGACGAGGGTGGACTGCTGGTCGTCCTTATTTGTAATAGCCTCGTCGCTTTCTCCGGGTTGACAGATCCGGGCTCGGTCCAATCCTCGCCGTCCTCCTCGCCGGCGGCGCCCTGTGATTGGTGTTCCGAGCGTCTCCGCTTGCGGCCTTCCGCCATTCGGCGGCCGGAGACAGGTATCGGGCTCCTCGCCGATTTCGGTAGTTCCTGAAAACTCTTGTCGCGCCCCGCAGCGCGACATTCATATGCGATAACTCTATTCTTTGGGTGTTCGGATGTCCCCAGGAGAGCGTTCGTTATTGCCGTCTCGCTATTATACCGCTTTTCAGTGACCCGGTCTTTCGCATAAGGTTCGGAGTGACGTAGGCTGAATCTGCCACATCACAACTCCCCCCCCCCCCCCCCCCCCCCGAAAGAGACCGGGTCACCGGTGGCAGTTACCAGCCAGGCTTGTTCGCGAGTTCGGGGACGAACGCTCTTCCTCGGATCTTCCATAATGTAGGTACGGACAACGTAGAGACATACACGATTTTTCCTATCACCAATTCAGACGAATATATCCCTTACATACTTGCTTTCCCTGTTGTGGGCGGAACCTGATGAGACGACCGGTACCTATGGGAGAAACCGGATTCGCTAAAGTTGGGTTCCGCTGAACCCGGGGAAACGTAGGTATCAGGGTTAAATAATGAAACCACAGTTGAGGGCCCTCGTGGGCTTAATACTGATGTCCCTCCCACCCTCCGGAAAACTAGTTTTATAACAAAATAAACGATATTGCTGTCGAAGGGGGGAGGGACCGATAAACTATAATACTGATTCCAGTCTCTGATCTCTTTCACACGGAAGAAAATATATATACAGGGTGTCCCAAAATTCGTGTACTTTCTTGAAATGGGAGGTTCCTGAGACCATTCTAAGAGACATTTTCCTTTGCACCAATGTCAACTGCGGCTTTGTTTAGGAGTTATTAACGAAAAACACGGACCAATCAGAGCGCGCCCTGGGCCGCCGCGCCGCACAGTGGGTAAAATCGACGTTCTAGCTGTTCACGCCTATTTCACCATTATTTCAATACATAAAGACCACATTAAATAGGTCGTTGGATTCGTCTTGCCGTCAGCTATAACATTATTGAATAAAAAATATACAGGGTGTTTACCTACAGGTGGGAGAAAATTTAAGGGGTGGTTCTCGACGATAATATAAGACGAAAATGGAGAATAAAAAAATTGCGATTTCGGCTTCGTTATTTAGTTATTAACAATTAAAAATCCGCCTAAAATGCTGCAACACTTCTAACAAAAGTATACGTTGCGTACGTCAGACAGGCGAGCGACAGTCTCGTATCAAGTGACAAACGCATGCATACCTTGGTTCTCATTTGGGGCCCCAGCGAGGTGAAAATGTTTAAAAAATCGGTGGACGACATTGAACCTACCTACTCGTTAAAATCCACAAGGGCATTTCTAATATCCGCCCTATGGAATTATCGAGTAGAAGGGGTCAATGCCCTTTCACTTTTAAATTCTTCTCAAACATATCCACAAATCCTTATCCTGCACTATAATTGTTCATAACACCGTACCTAATATACTGGAATAAACGCTCTAGCACTATTTACAATATCATACACACGCACTACGAGTTTACAGAGAGTACAAGTCTACTGAGGGGAATGAGGAGAATGTAAAGAACTGGTAATCCTTTAATGTTGAAACACTGCTCTTTATTGAACTTTATTTACGTCGCGAGACTCGCTCACAGACAGAACGGATATCTTTGAGGTCATGCGATTTCTGCGAACGGAAATCTTCGACGCGTGTGAGAAGAATCGTCCGTACAAGCTAGCATCCGTATGCACACTGATTCAAGACAGCTGATGATGTCGATGCCAGATCGATGAAACAAATGAAGATCTACAGCAAACTACCGCCCAAACATCGCGTGTTGCTATACCAATACATTGTCTATCCTGTATTCACGGATTTCGTGATTCTTTCTCATTCTGTCTGTGACCGCAAAATATCTCATGTGTGTGCATTGTGCATTGACCACATTAGCTGTCTTGAATCAGTGTGCATACGGATGCTAGCTTGAACGGACGATTCTTCTCGCACGCGTCGAAGATTTCCGTTCACAGAAATCACACGACCTCAAGATGTCCGTTCCGTCTGTGAGCGAGTCTCGCGACGTAAATAAAGTTCAATAAAGTGCAGTGTTTCAACATTAAAGGATTACCAGTTCTTTACATTCTCCTCATTCCTCTCAGTAAACTTGTACTCTCTGTAAACTCGTAGTGCGTGTGTATGATATTGTAAATAGTGCTAGAGCGTTTATTCCAGTATATTAGGTACGGTGTTATGAACAATTATAGTGCAGGATAAGGATTTGTGGATATGTTTGAGAAGAATTTAAAAGTGAAAGGGCATTGACCCCTTCTACTCGATAATTCCATAGGGCGGATATTAGAAATGCCCTTGTGGATTTTAACGAGTAGGTAGGTTCAATGTCGTCCACCGATTTTTTAAACATTTTCACCTCGCTGGGGCCCCAAATGAGAACCATGGTATGCATGCGTTTGTCACTTGATACGAGACTGTCGCTCGCCTGTCTGACGTACGCAACGTATACTTTTGTTAGAAGTGTTGCAGCATTTTAGGCGGATTTTTAATTGTTAATAACTAAATAACGAAGCCGAAATCGCAATTTTTTTATTCTTCATATTCGTCTTATATTATCGTCGAGAATCACCCCTTAAATTTTCTCCCACCTGTAGGTAAACACCCTGTATAGTTATAAATAAATAATGAAGGTGACCACAATCTTTTATTGAAAAAAAATTTTTTTTGGAAATTTTTGTATTGATATTTGTAAAAGATTGTGTACTGATTACTTTTTGTAGGAAACATTTTTTTGTCACACCACCGGAAATGTCTGAAAACTCGTGTGAATAATGAATAATTTGGCCACGATTTTAGAAAAATCTTGCGGAAAATCAGTGTCGTTCGAGTCGCGGCAGAGAGAACATCTCCAAAGACTTGTCAATTCAAAGCTAACGGTTGCTATTAGCTGTGTTTTTGATATTGATATTTAAACTAATCACTAGACTGCGGATCTTGATGCAAAATTAATGTTGGCTGCCGCTATTACAAGGGACAGGAGCCAGACAGATATTTGATTCTCACTGTGATCATTTTAAGAAGTTGAAAATAATACTATGGTGTTTTGGATTTATTTTAATCTCTCTACTGTATTAAAATGCACCTACTCATGTTTGCTACAAATGCATGAAATCCGCAGTCTAGTGATTGCATTACCTGATTGTTGTGATTTGTGCAGCAGTACAAGGGATATGGCAATTATTATTAGTGCATAACTATGTGTTGACAAATGTGAACAGTGATTGTGAGTGTGGAGAAATTTCAAGGCATCTGTGTGAAATAAACATTCAAATTATTTATCGATTCGAAAGTGAAAGTTAAATTCTGGATCGTCGACTTGACCGCGCATCCCTTAGGCCTTCTACCACCGGCAGTGCAGTTCGTCGACCTGGCCGTACGTCCCTTGGCTTTCGGTACTGCCGTATACCTGAAGACATCTGTGCAGTTCGTCACCGAGTGACCCAGTGACACACATTTCGAAGCAGCAAATGGTTTTACGGCTGAATACGTGAGTTTTTAATACAATCAGTTTCTGTTTCTTCTCTTTTTTTACGATTATCTCGTAAACCAAAGCCAACCGCCAAATAGTCTAAAGAGAAATGTTGTTCAGAATAATGGTCTTGACCACATATCCAAAGCTCATTGAAATCGGATGGAAGCTAGTAGTACATCGATCCCATGGATTTACAAGTAAAGTTTCTCGCGATAATCTCGTAAACTAAAGCCGATCGCCAAAAAGTCTAAAGAAAAATGTTGTTCAGAATAATGATCTTGACCACATATCCAAAGCTCATTGAAATCGGAGAGCATTCACATAATCGAGAAACTCTTGTTCGTTGCGATGTCACGGCGTACCACCGACACTCGCTTGTCGGCGCGGCGCGGCGCGGCCGCCCAGGGCGCCCTCTGATTGGTCCGTGTTTTTCGTTAATAACTCCTAAACAAAGCCGCAGTTGACAATGGTGCAAAGGAAAATGTCTCTTAGATTGGTCTCAGGAACCTCCCATTTCAAGAAAGTACACGAATTTTGGGACACCCTGTATATGTGTGTCATCGGCCTCGCCAAGTTTGGAGTTGCTGGCGGTGTTTGGCCGATAATCTTTTGGTGGGTCGGCCCCTAGTAGCAGTGCTTCGATTGAGCCCAACTTTTTTGATACGATGGATGGCCGCTAGAGGCGCTGCGCGGAAAAACAGTAACGCATCTACTATTGGGTAGCAAAGCGGCCAGAGCCCTGAGGCAGTTATATTGGCGGGAATGTATCGAAATAATCTTACCGGACAAAAAGACTCCAGGACGTGTCCTACGAGTTACAAAATATACACAAATACACTTGTTATACATTCATTTGTCAGAATCAAATCATACAAATTTTTTAAAATTCTGCGGGGTGCTCAAGGAAACCCCATTTCATCTACCCAATAGTAGATACGTTACTGTTTTTCCGCGCAGCGCCTCTAGCGGCCATCCATCGTATCAAAAAAGTTGGGCTCAATCGAAGCAGTGCCCCACTACGCGGCACCGCCAGCATCCCTCCTCAACTTCCGCGCCTCGCCGACCCGTTTTTCCGCGTCTCTTCGCGGTTCCTCTTTGTTGATCCGCATTGTAGACGTTGATGCCCTTGGTGGCTGGGTCTATATCGAGACCATAGTCCCGTTCATCGTCTGGGCCTGTATATTTACGCCCGCCTTATGGACCGGCTGGTACTTTAAGTCGGCCGCGATGGCTCTTCGGAACCTCTGCTCCGCTGTTTCCGCCGTCGTTCGGCGGTGTTCGCTCCGTACTCGCTCCATCCGCTCTTCGACGGATTCGGTGGTTTTTTGAGGCATTTGCGTCTCCCTTTTCGTTGTTGTTGTTTCCGCAACCGGGCTCGATATTGTCGCCGGCTGTAACGTTTGTACGGGTCCCGGGCCCGGTTTCGCCATCGCTTTTGGTCGTCTGTCTGTCGGGGCTCTTCCCCGTCCCACGTTGCACCAAATTTCTTCGTCGCGGAGCAATTTCTCCAGGAGGCAGTCTGGCAACTTCAGGGGTTTTGACCTTACTTTTAACGTTTGGGGCGGTATTGGTTTCGCTCCCTGTTCTGGGGCGCTCTTCTCCGCCTGGTCCCCTCCGTCGGTTTCCTTGGCCTTTTCTTCCGATTGGTTTCCCTTCTCGGTATCCTCGGCCTTCTCTTTCGGTTGTTCTTCTCCGTCGATATCCTTGGCCCTTTCTTCCGATTGGTTTCCCTTCTCGGTATCCTCGGCCTTCTCTTTCAGTTGTTCTTCTCCGTCGATATCCTTGGCCCTTTCTTCCGATTGGTTTTCCTTCTCGGTATCCTCGGCCTTCTCTTTCGGTTGTTGCAGCTGTATTGTAGCCGTTGTGATGAAGGTTGTTTGTGGTGGGAGTGTTGAGCTCCCCAGTTCCCCCCACGGTATGCTCTCCTCTAGCCCGTCCCCTACTTCTTCTGGTGCTACGTTCGGAAGTCCGTGTGGCCGGCAAGTTATTGTCGCCGTTGCCGCGCGGACTCCTTTCGGCATCGGATGAAGCCTCTTTAGTCTCTCGGCGATCGATTCCACCGTTGTCTGTCGTGCGGCCATTCTGCGGTTTCTTCGGTAGTCTGTAAGGAAAAGAGAGGCTATGGTGTTAATCCTTGTCGGTTGGCGTTTGAATGGGGAAGTATGGTTTGAGGTCCGATATATGTGCTTTGCCGAGGTTCTGTCCCTCCTCGGTGGCTAGGTTATATACTCCCGGCGATAGTTTCTTTGTAATAACTACCGGACCAGTGAATTTCGGTGACAGTTTCGCCGCAAAATGGTTAGCGGCTGACGAGAGCACTCGCTGTCGTTTCATAACCCTGTCCCCTACGTTAAATTCTCGGTTTCTCCGACGCAAATTATAATGGTGCGATTGTTTCCGATATGCGTCCTCGAGGTTTTCTAATATCCAATGCCGTAGCGTCGGTAATTGCGATACCCGCTTTTTCCAGGTGTTATTGGATGTCACCTCGAGGTCGATCGGGAGCTCGACGTTAGCCCTCGCACATTTCGCCGGTCGCGGCTCCCGCCCGAAATTGAGAAACGCTGGGGAGGCTTGTAGAACGGAATGGTGCGCGGTATTATACGCAAAACGGAATTGTGGTAAATTCAAGTCCCAATCACGGTGGTCCCTCTCTATATACGCTACGATCATCGTCTTAATTCTCGCATAGTAGTTCTCTGACAGTATTAGACTAAGGCACTTGTTTTGGTACGTTTGTGTAGTGGTTTAATGTTGGTTAGTGCTGCACCAGACTGCTGCTGCATAGGTTATTGTCGGTCTTAGTATCATTGTGTAAATCAATTTTTCGTTTAGTGGTGAAAGTTTTAAATTCGCGACCATTAGTGGGTATAATTTTTTCTGAACTGCATATGCTTTTCTAAGCACTTGATGTGCCCTTTGAAGAGCAGTTTGGTGTCGAGGTGTACTCCTAGATATTTGACATTGTTGACTGGCTGAGTGGTATGGTTGTATACTTTTATGGGTTGTATTATTTTTAACTTCCCGATTTTATAGGTAAGTTATTGTAATGACCCCGAAAATCGAAAATCGATTTTTTAGCAGATCTTCACGTTTCATGGTCATTGCAGTCATTTTAGACTATTTTCAGCAAAATGTTCGTATGTGTGTATGTGTGCGCGCGTATGTCCGTTTGTATGTAATCAAATTTTTCGTTAACGTTTTCAGAAAAAGTAACAACGCGATCAGGATGATGAATGATGCAATCGATGTGCCCCGCTGTAACTTAGAGCTGATTAGATTTTGGTCCATTTTGGTCAAGTAGTTTTTTAGTTTTTTTAGTTTTTTTTTAAAGAAGTTCATTCAACAATGCAATTTATACGAGAGAACGGAAAGTTTCCACCGAAGAAACAAACGTAATTACACAAAAAATTTTTTTTCGATTTTTTTAAAATTAAAAAAAAAATTTTTTTTTGTTCCTTACGATGATGTTTCTGCTTACAATAATCGAAAATTATCCCAATGCAAGAGTGAGTTAATCATCTCTACTCCCGAGAATACATTTTCAAAGAATATCGATGAAAGTACAAAAAAAAATTTATATTACAATCTTTAAAAAAACAATCAGTTCAAAACGAATTATTAACTGAGATTAAATTGAAAATTAATATAAACTATATGATAATTATTAATAACATTGATGTTGAAAACGGATTGGTTAATGGAGCACACACACATGCGGAATATTAAAATTTATTACTTTTCAAGAAAATACTAAAATTCCGTCTATATTGTGGTTAGATTTTCAATTGGCCAGAGTAGGAGTGAAAGTAAGAACTCGTTATCGTGATTATATGAAAAATGCAAATATTCATCAAAATTTAACACCAATAATAAAAATATCGAATCAAGTAAATATGTCGAGTGAGGTAAAATATCAAATCACACGTAGTCAATTTCCAGTGGTTCCTGCTGAAGCGATTACGATTCATAAAAGTCAGGGACAAACATACGAGAAAGTATGTTTGGATTTTAAAAAATCAGAAAAGCGAACTTTACAAATGTTGTATGTAGCACTGAGCAGAGTTTCAAAATTGAGCGCGGTTTATATATTTTGGGACAATTTAAATTAACAGTATCGAAGAAAACCAAGATCAATACTGCAAACCCGGATAATGGGGAGTTGTATCGTTTGCGAAAAACTAATTAAGACAATTTATTTTGCAACATTAGTATGCTATAACAAGGAACCAAGCGAGCAACGAGCATACGATGTTGGTTTAATGCGACGCCATATAGCAAACATTTTGATAAGTAGAAAACTATTGAATTTCCCTGAAAACGTATAATCTTATTAAAACGTACACCTAATAATGATAATAATATACTGCAACTAACGAATCGGGAAGTTCTTTGTGTGACTCTTGGAGAGTCACACACCAAATAACATCCGTACCACTAACCCTCTCGCGAGCTCGCAAAGCGAGCGAACTACGACAACCCTACTTGCGAAGCTCGCGGAGCGAGCGAGCAACAACACCCCTCTAGTTATATTCTTGGTTTTCTTTGTAAGAACACTTACTTCGGTTTTGCTTTCATTGAGTGCAATATTCCATTTCGTGTAAAATTCTTGTAGAATCTTTATATGTATTTGTATTTGTTTTGCTGCTACTATAGCATTAAATGAATGTGCATATATTGCTGTATCGTCTGTAAAAAGTGCCATTTTTGTTTTGGGGAATGTTGGTATGTCATTTAGATATATATTGAAAAGTTTGGGTCCTAGTACTGATCCTTGTGGTACGCCTGCTCTAATTTTCCTTTTGCTTGATATGCTGTTGTTTACGTTGACTTGTAGTTTTCTATTTCTTAGGTATGAGTTTTGTGACGTGGCAGTTTTGCCAACGTCACCCGATGCCGTTTATCGGAAGACCGGGTCACCCTCTGGCAGCCTAATACGCGAGAGGCGCCGTGGCGAGCGCTCGCCCTGGGTGCGAACGAGACCCATGGGCGAGTTCTAATATTTTTGAGCGTCGCGCCAATTGCGCGACGCGTATCTGCAGGACCGTAGTCGGGCCCCAGGGGGGACCCGAAGCACCTCTCCCGCCGAGGAATGCACAGAGACCGGCGCCGGCGACAATTACAACACCGCGAGGAAAGAGGAATCGACGGGGCACAGGAAAATCAACCTGGAGGCGCCGACAAGGACGGACGATGCCAAGCAAGGAATCTCAGCTGTCTTGCCGTCGCCTCATCCGGAGAGAAACCGGATCGCTGCCGGATTGGATCCTGTCGACCACCTCTGCGGGAAGCAGCCAATACCTACGCGACGCTGCCGGAGAACCACCGAATCGCCGAGCGCCAGGGACCGTCACGCAGGGCTAGGCCCTGTCCGAAAATCTATCCGCGATAGGTCGAACTGCGTGCGGGGGGATTAGAGCGGCAAGGGGGGGACGCTTCTCTTCCGCGTTCCCGAGACACGCAGCGAGGGTTCACTTCTTCGTTGGCTCGGACTAGAGATAGTCGCGAATATCCGAACTAAATTATTGCGTAATTGTATTGTACTTTGCGTTAGTGAAAGTTGAAGCTGCCGGAATAGAGGGACGAGAACGTGCGAACATCCATCGTTGCCCTAGGTAAGCTTCTGCCGGTTCTCTTTACGATAAAGTGATCTTTCTCGCGTTGGCTCGGTAGTGTGTCGTGTCCGCGAACGCGTTGTCGAATCACCGACGTGGCGCCATAGCTGCCGGTAGTTGTGAAGGATAAAATTCCATTCGCTAACGGGAGGAACCCGTCGGTCAACGGACGTGCGAAGAGAATATATTTCGCGGGCGTTATTAGTCTCCACAAAGGTCAGACGTAGGGATCCGCGATATCTGGACCTAGGTAGGCGCGGTGACGGTGTTAGCGTGAGACGAGCCACAATTCTTTTAGTGAACTTCGCTCGCCGTTGTCGTATTCACGCGAACCTCGAGTCGTCCCACGGTGCGACGCCGCCACGTGCTCTCGTCGTATTTCCGCGACTTGTTCTGCCGACGAGAAGCTTATAATAACGCGTATTCCATTCGAATTCGGGCGTAGAACGCGAAGATCGTGAACGCCGACGTTAAAATCACGTTGCTGCCGGATTCACTGCGTACAGAAAAGGACCAGGAAAGGTCGAAGAGCGCGTACAACGCGTTGTCGTTGCCGAACACCTGTTACGCGTCGGTTAACCTCGAAACGCTGCCGGTCGCTGCCGGCTGCGTTATTGTAACATCGGACTAATAAACAGTGTTAACCCAGATCGTACGAGAGTGTTTATTGCGTGAGAAACCTTCCCGCCGCGGGGAATGCCTCGTGTTCGACCCGCGTAGAATCCTGCGACCATTCGTATCTCGTCTTCGCGTAATATCGATTGTCGCGGGCTCGTATGGGTGTCTCTCGTCGTGTGTAATAGCGAATTTAGCGTGGCATCTTCTGTGCCTGGCGCCCGAACTTTACGTAAGAGATCTCGAGAGACGACGAGCCTGCGTACAATTTTTGTCCCGGGTGGACCACGTTTCGCGCGGCCGAACGTGGCCCGGCGGTATCGCTTGTAAATACCCGGAGTCGCTATCGTTTCGCTAAGAAACGAGAAACGACGTGACAGTTTATAAATTTTATTAATACTGCAGGATATTTGCGTTGTATCATTTTGTATATCAGCCCATCTATCCACTGTTGTGTCGCGTCCTCGGGATGCGTGGATGGGTTTAGGTTTAATTAGATTTATGCTGATTAGGACACACTTGTTGATTGCTAACGCTTTACACAGTTGTCTGCACTAGCCAGGCGGGCAATGATGACTGAGGCGACGGTGGCCCTCTGGCGCCTAGTCCTATGACTTAACCTAACATCTCCCTCTTTTATTTTAGTACTTAGCGATATGTCTGGTGTTACGCCTAACTTGACTACCTGTTTCGTCTTCTATTACATATGAGCGTGGGGTATCCCACTTCTTTACAATTTTGCCGGGACTCCATCGTTTCTTATCATATACATATACTTTATCTCCCTCCTTAAATTGAACGCCTTCCTTTGCAGTCTTATCATAATACTGTTTTATCCTTTCCTTTTGTTTTTTCTGTTTTTGGTATATGTTAGCTGGTACCTCTGGTAGGAGGTGCTTTGTCAGTACAGGGATTGTAGTTCTCGTTTCCCTGTTCATCAGCATTTACGCCGGGCTGTAGGGTAGCCCAGCTGCTGGCACGTTCCTATACGACAACATTCCTAACTCTGTCTCTCTCTTGTCTTCGCCGCATTTTCTAATTATTTGCTTCGCTATGTGTACCGCTTTTTCAGCCATCCCATTTGATTGCGGGTATCGTGGACTGCTCGTTATTATTTTAAATTGCCATTGTCGCGCAAAAGTTTGCATTTCGAATGACGAGAACGGCATATTGTCCGCAATCAAATGTTCCGGTATGCCATGCGTCGCGAAAATGGACTTTAATATACTGATTACGCTACTTGCAGTTTTTGATTTTAATTGCTTGACGTCTATCCACTTAGAGAAATAATCGACTATAACTAAATAATTTTTTCCCCCGTACTCAAAAATATCTGTTCCTACTTTTTGGTATGGTAGCTGGGGAGGGGGGTGTGGTATCAACGTTTGCTTGACTTTTGCTCTTGCATATTTTCTACAAGCTTCGCACTTAGATACTATTTTTTCGATATCTTTGTTTATCCCTGGCCAATACAGTAGCTTGTGAGCTCTCATTTTCATCTTGGTCATTCCTAAATGACCTTCATGCAGTTTGCTTAACATGTCTAGTCTTAAATCACTCGGTTTGACTACTTTGTTACCATTAAATATTAAATCATTGGATACATATATATTGTCTCTTTGGTGCCAGTATGCCAGTAGCTCTTTTTCTACTTCTTTCTTTTTTTCCGGCCATTGCGTCTTGCCGTATTCTCTTACTCTTTCTAGTATGCTATCCCTATCGGTACTGTGTCTTATCCTATCTAATTGCTCGTCACTTATTGCGATGTGTTTGTAAATACTGTGTACTACCTGGGTCAGATCTATTTCATCCTGCTCTTTGTGAGGTAAGTAATCTCGTGATAATGTGTCAGCTATATACATATACTTTCCTGGTAAGTACATAATTGACTTCTAGGTTGTAGTTTATTAGTTTCAGTCTGAGTCGCTGTAACCTTGTTGAATCTATCTGTTCTATTTCCTTCCTGAATATTGTAACTAGGGGTTTGTGATCTGTATGGACTCTTACTTTCCTACCATAAATGTAGTAATGAAATTTCCTGATCGCAAATACTATGCTTAACAATTCTTTTTCTATTTGCGCGTAATTTTTCTCTGTTTCTGTCAGGCTTCTCGAAGCAAACGCTACTGGTTTATTTTCTTGCAACAGGCAGCAACCTAAACCTGTTGAAGATGCGTCAGTCTGTATTGTTATTTCCTTCCTATCATTGAATGTTTGTAAAATAGGAGCCCTACTTATTTCTTTTTTCAAATTATCAAACTCTTTTTCGTGTACTTTCGTCCAACCCCATTCTACCCTGGTTTTTAACAATGATCTGATCTGTTCTGTTTTGTTTGCTAGATTTGGTATAAATTCTCTGAGGTAGTTTACTACGCTTAATACACGTTGCAATTCTTTTTTGTTATTTGGGCTTTTTAGTTTCTGTATTGCCTCTACCCGGTCCTTTGCAATGGCTTTACCATTCTTTGAGAATATATATCCTACGTATGCTACTGTGTCCTTTCTATATTGTACATTGTTTCTGTTAAATTTTATCTTGTTTTCCCGTGCTACCTCAATTACCCTTTTTAAACATTTGTCATGCTCTTCCAGGGTTGTGCCTGCAATTAGAATGTCGTCAAAGTATATTACAGTACCAGGAATGTGACCAAACATCTCTTCATTTTTCCTTTGAAAGAGTTCTGGTGCGCAATTTAATCCAAATGGAAGTCTGTTGAATCTGTAGCACCCCATTGGTGTTGAGAATGCACATAGTTTACTACTTCTCTCTGTTAACTTTATTTGCTAAAACCCATCCTTTAGATCAAGTATTGTGAAATACTTTTTCCCCGTTAATTTTTCGGCTATTGTCTCCGTTGTTGGTATTTCATAATATGGGCGCTTTATTGCTTCATTTAGATTCTTTGGATCAAGACAGATTCTCAGACGTCCATCTGGTTTTTCTCTAATCACAAGATTACTCACCCAGCTACTTGGATTCTCATATGCGCTTATTATTCCCTGTTTTTCTAGACTTTTTAGCTGTTCCCCCAGTTTGTCCTTTATTGTTTTTGGTACTCTCCTTGGAGGTTTCGCTATAGGCCTCTTATCTGCTTGCACTTTGATGTCACACGTTCCTGGAAATTCTCCTCTAACCCTGTGAATATGTCTTCATTTCTTTTTATAAATTGCTCTGTTTTACTATCTATTTCGCTTATCTTATGCACTACGTTTACTATCCCTAACTCTCTGCACGCTTCTAATCCTATCAGGGGCTCGACTTCTCCTTTTATCACAGTGAACTTTAGTGTATAATTATTTCTCTTATATCTACAACTTATTCTAATTGTGCCTAACACAGCTATCTTAAATCCCCCATATGCTTCTAACGTTATGCTCTGTTTTTTAATCGCCTGTTCTATCCCTAACTCGCAGCACATCTTATATGGTATCATATTTGTGTCAGCGCCTGTGTCTATCTTAAATCTACGCATAGAGTCTTTTATTTCTAATTCTTCTTGCCAGTCTTTTCGTTGCGCCGCTGCGCATCTTACATTGTTTATTTTTAGTGTACTTATGCTAAAATCACTTTCGCTGTCACTGTACGCTTCCTCTGTGTATCTGTCTCTACCGCACTCACTTGCTCTGCATGCCTGTGCAGTATGATTGTATTTTGAGCACTTTTCACACCTGACACCATACGCTGGGCACTGTCTCGGTCCA
The DNA here is from genome assembly GCF_051020765.1 of Lasioglossum baleicum. Lineage (NCBI taxonomy): Eukaryota > Metazoa > Arthropoda > Insecta > Hymenoptera > Halictidae > Lasioglossum > Lasioglossum baleicum. Next base: position 4,671,817 of record NC_134929.1, on the reverse strand, counting down.
TGCGTTCCATTGCACCTTCTGCACTTGAACACTTTCTTCTCTCTTGACGTGCTTCTCCTCCTGTAACGTCCTGGTGTCCCTGTTCTGCTTCTGTGGGCTGGTCGCTCTCTTCTGGTGCCTCTTTGTCCATCCTTTCCACCACGACCGGAGGTGTTTTGTATCGCATTTATCTTTTGCGTGTTATTTCCCTGCAGCTCACTTGTTTGACTTTTCGTTATTTCATGGGTTTTAATCATTTTTATTAATACGTCAAGTTGGAGATCCTGACTTCTCAGTGCTTTCTGTTGCGTCCCCGTATCCGACATATGATATATTATGTTGTCCTTTATCATCGAGTCCGCCAGTGCACCGTAATTGCAGTGTTTTACTAGCTTCTTCAGGTCGGCTATGTAGTGTTCTATTGTCTCACCTTCTTGACGATTTCTGCTGTTAAATAGAAATCTTTCATATGTTTCATTTCTTTGAGGCTCAACGTAGTTCTGGAAAGCTGCTATGATTTGTTCAGGGTCCTCTTTATCTTCCTCTGGTATGCCGAGGGTTTCGAAAACCTCTAATGCCTCACTGCCTACTAGATTGAGCAGTGTTGCTGCCTGTACTGCCTTGGCTTTTGCACGCCTACCCGTGACAATCATAAAGAGATCGAAATCTCTTTTGAATCTCCTCCAGTTTTCTGCTAAATTTCCTTCTAACTGGAGTGGCTCAGGCTTGTTGATCCCATCCATGGCGTTTTCTGTTATGTTTTCACCAGTTTCTTTCGTGGCGGTCTCCACGTGTTCAATTTTGAGGTTATGTAGGTCTGTTGGAAGCGAGTGATTTTTCTCGCTTTCCGCAGGAACACTTCCCATCAACTGTCTTCTCTCTCGTGGTTGTTTATTCTTTTCCGGTTTTTTCCTGTTCCGTTCCCCTTACGTACTTTTCATTTCTCTGTAGCTTCATAACCTCACTTGCCTTTTCTTTTGTATTTAGGTCTTCTTTTTATTTAAATATTTTTTTCTTCACACACTACCGACTGCGCCATGTTGTGTCGCGTCCTCGGGATGCGTGGATGGGTTTAGGTTTAATTAGATTTATGTTGATTAGGACACACTTGTTTATTGCCAACGCTTTACACAGTTGTCTGCACTAGCCAGGCGGGCAATGATGACTGAGGCGACGATGGCCCTCTGGCGCCTAGTCCTATGACTTAACCTAACATCCACACTCTGTCACTTTTTCAATATCTAGCAGCAGCATTACGGTCACATTATCTTTGTTGTAGTTTGTGGCTATGTCATTAACTATGCGTACTACCTGTTGTACTTGTGTTGTGTCTCTCCCTGAATCCGAATTGTTGGTCCACTATTATTTTATTATTCTCTTCGTAGTCATTCAGTCTTTTTGATATTATTTTCTCTGTTAATTTGCTCATTGTTTGTAAAAGGCTAATTGGTCGATAGCTGCTGGGATCTGCTTTGCTTTTTCCTGTTTTTAACTTCCCGATTTTATAGGGAAGTTATTGTAATGACCCCGAAAATCGAAAATCGATTTTTTAGCAGATCTACACGTTTCAAGGTCATTGCAGACATATTAGACTATTTTCAGCAAAATGTTCGTGTGTGTGTGTGTGTGTGTGTGTGTGTGTGTGTGTGTGTGTGTGTGTGTGCGCGCGTATGGCCGTTTCTATGTAATCAAATTTTTCGTTAACGTTTTCAGAAAAAGTAACAACGCGATCAGGATGATGAATGATGCAATCGATGTGCCCCGCTGTAACTTAGAGCTGATTAGATTTTGGTCCATTTTGGTCAAGTAGTTTTTTAGTTTTTTTAGTTTTTTTCGAAAGAAGTTCATTCAACAATGCAATTTATACGAGAGAACGGAAAGTTTCCACCAAAGAAACAAACGTATTTACACAAAAAAATTTTTTTTCAATTTTTTTTTTAAATTAAAAAAAAAATTTTTTTTTTGCCTTACGACGAATTTTACGCTTACATTACCCAATGCAAGAGTGAGTTAATCATCTCTACTGCCGAGAATACATTTTCGAAGAATATCGATGAAAGTACAAAAAAAATTATATTACAATCTTTAAAAACACAATCAGTTCAAAACGAATTATTAACTGAGATTAAATTGAAAATTAATATAAAATATATGATAATTAATAACATTGATGTTGAAAACGGATTGGTTAATGGAGCACACATGCGGAATATTAAAATTTATTACTTTTCAAGAAAATACTAAAATTTCGTCTATATTGTGGTTAGATTTATAATTGGCCAGAGTAGGAGTGAAAGTAAGAACTCGTTATCGTGATTATATGAAAAATGCCAATATTGATCAAAATTTAACACCAATAATAAAAATATCGAATCAAGTAAATATGTCGAGTGAGGAAAAATATCAAATCACACGTAGTCAATTTCCAGTGGTTCCTGCTGAAGCGATTACGATTCATAAAAGTCAGGGACAAACATACGAGAAAGTATGTTTGGATTTTAAAAAATCAGAAAGGCGAACTTTACAAATTTTGTATGTAGCACTGAGCAGAGTTTCAAAATTGAGCGCGATTTATATATTTTCGGACAATTTAAATTAACAGTATCGAAGAAAACCAAGATCAATACTGCAAACCCGGATAATGAGGAGTTGTATCGTTTGCGAAAAACTAATTAAGACAATTTATTTTGCAACATTAGTATGCTATAACAAGGAACCAAGCGAGCAACGAGCATACGATGTTGGTTTAATGCGACGCCATATAGCAAACATTTTGATAAGTAGAAAACTATTGAATTTCCCTGAAAACGTATAATCTTATTAAAACGTACACCTAATAATGATAATAATATACTGCAACTAACGAATCGGGAAGTTCTTTGTGTGGCTCGAGGAGAGTCACACACCAAATAACATCCGTACCACTAACCCTCTCGCGAGCTCGCAAAGCGAGCGAGCTACGACAACCCTACTTGCGAAGCTCGCGTAGCGAGCGAGCAACAACACCCCTCTAGTTAGTATTGGTATTACAGTGCTTGTTTTCCAGTGTACTGGGAAGTATGATAGTTTGATTATTGCATTTTTTGATTATGTAAGTAAGTTGTACTATTGATTTCCGTTCTAGATTTTTAAGTATTATGTTCTGTATATTACACTGTCCAACACCAAATTTGTTTTCAATATACTGTTGGGTCCTTCTTATAGAGTTTTTTGCGCTGATTCCGAATCTGTCCTTAATTTTTCTCCTATACGCACAGTTTTTGAAAAACATGGCTTTGAAAAAAAACATATTTTTCAACTTTAAACAAATATTGTGATGTTATTATAAAAGATATTGAATTGTTCTTTACAGCAAAAGATTCTGTAGACTTTCCCGAATACAATGATATCCAATATTAATACATTATGATTGTTTAAACATGTTTAAACAATGATTAAACACGGGGAGACGCCACTTTTGCACCAATTTTTGAGGATATTTTTCAATTTATCTCAAAAAATAAGGGTCCAGCGGAAAATCGAACTATACCACGCGATAGAGCAGACTTTTATCTTGAAAACCCCCGTTTGAAGTTTGCGACATCGACGTTTTTTTCGAACCAGAAAGCAAAATATCTTCGCCCGACAGATTCGGAATCAGCGCAAAAAACTCTATAAGAAGGATCCAACAGTATATTGAAAACAAATTTGGTGTTGGACAGTGTAATTACGGTTACAATATCCTACTCTTATTAACTATGCTTATGGAAACACGTCAGCAGACGTGACAATAGTAATTCACATGGTCACTATAAATCAAATTAATGAAATAAAAAGATAACACTTTTTCAATACTTAGTATATACTATAATATAAATATAATGTAATATAAATTACAATATAATATACTTAAATTTATATATAATAAAATACAATGCTATAATATAATACAATATAAATTACAATACAATATAACATAGGATAACATTTTAGAAATCTACTCAGAATCGTCTCATCTCATGTTTTCTCTATCTCTTCTCTTGTCATATCTACTTCAGGTGACTGTAGCAAAGCAATTGCTTCTGGAAATAGGCTTTGCAATTTCTTTTTAGGCAATTTTCTGAAACTTGATATGTGTTGAGAAAGAGTAGGAATGTTGGACGAGACGTATAAGAAATGGATCACTGGCACTTTAGTTGTAGTTGCAAAGACAACAGTCAGAATATCCTTTATTAAAACACTTATCGAACTAACCCAACACCACTTAAACTAATTGAACTAAAGAAAGTTAATGAACCGAAGCAAGGTTTTTAAGTAAGCCAGAACATAGGCAAAGACCAGAGAAGCGCAATGATCTTTTTGTAAAGAGCAACGTTCGTGTCGAGCAAGCAACTCTCACGTTTTGAAGTTAACTGACTCCTCGGGAGATCAGCGGTTTCCTCGAAATCAGATCGGTGAGGGGAGAGAGGTGAAGAGGAACCGATATTGTCGCGAGTTGTTATTTGGATTGGGTTAACCCCGTCACCTCTCTCGTCTCTGGCCTAGGAGAGCTCACGTGCCGCCGTTTCGCTCGCGTGATCCACAACATTCCGCCCGCCTTTGTTGATTGAAGTTACGAATCAACAAACTTTCAAAAAGTAAAATTCTCTTAAAGATCGGCGGTCTCAGTAACGGCTGGAAGGAGGCAAATTTTCGCAATAGGCCGAGTAAGTACAGACGAGGCAGTGCGCACGGTTACGACTCGGACGAGTCCATCGGCACCGGCATGAACTTGCTCGACTCTCCCCAACGGCCATCGTGTAGGTGGAGTAGCTTCATTTAGAATGAGGCACAAGTCCCCAGGCTTTAAGTTAGGCTGCTCCTTCGTCCATTTCGTCCTTTGCTGCAAGGTCTGCAAATACTCGAAGGACCAGCGATCCCAAAAGTGATCTCGTTGTTGCTGAATCATTTGCCAACGTTTTAATCTCGAGGATCGAACATCCGTCAGCGATGGTTCCGGAATAGCCGTTAGGGGAGAGCCTATTAGAAAGTGGGCTGGGGTCAAGGCGGTGAGATCGGTAGGCTCATCAGTTAAAGGAGTGATTGGTCTAGAGTTTAAGCAAGCTTCTATTTGAGTTAATAGAGTCGACATCTCCTCAAAAGTGAGGAGAGTCTCACCTATTACGCGACGAAGATGGTACTTCACCGACTTGACCGCTGCCTCCCAGATTCCTCCGAAATGCGGAGCAGCAGGAGGGTTGAATATCCAGTTAGTCCCGGATTCAGCTAACGCTTGTCGAGTTTTTTTCATCTCGTCATTGGCTGCGTTGAGCATTTGACGCAACTCTTTATCAGCACCGACAAAGGTTGTGCCGCAATCGCTACGAATAGAGGCGCAGACTCCCCGACGCGACACAAAGCGACGATAAGCAGCGATGAAAGCGTCGGAAGAATAATCGGAGACTAACTCGAGATGTACCGAACGGGTTGCGAGGCATACAAAAACTGCAACGTAGGACTTACATGTCCGGGCGCCACGTCCAGGAGAGAATTTAGTAGTAAAAGGTCCAGCATAATCTACGCCCGTATGGTAGAAAGGGCGAGTAGGTGTCACGCGCGAGGCGGGTAGATCGCTCATTTTTTGATCGGCAGTTTTCGCGCGCCATCTCCAGCATTTTAAACATCCGTGTATTTGTTGTCGAACCGCTCGACGACCGCGCGGGATCCAATACGACCGACGTAAATTGTACAGGGTGATTTGAGTACCGCCATGTAACAATCTCTCGTGGAAATAATTGATTATAAGCGAGGTAACATGGCTTTTTTCAGGAATTATGATCGGATGTTTTTCATCATAATCCAGTAGAGAATGTTTCAGTCGACCGCCGACACGCAAAATACCCCGCTCATCCAGAAATGGACTGAGTCGAGCGAGAGGTCCCCGGAGAGAGGACTGCGAAGTTTCTCAACAAGCAATCTCAGTACAAAAAAAACGGCGCTGCTCGCACCGAACGATAGTAAGTCTCGCGTTGTCAAGTTCTTCGGTACGAAGAGAAGTATCCTTTAAGGCGGAGGTCCTTCGCGCGCATTTGATGAAACGCAGACACCAAGCAACGGAACGCAAGAGGCGCGTGAAGGACGAGTATCGATTGAGCAAATCCGTCGGTTCGGTGGGAGTCGCGACAGCTAAAGTGGTATTAAGTACCGTTTTTTCTGGGCGTCTTTCCTCCTCCGTGTCCAAAACTGTCGGATAGTATTCCTTGAACTCAAGGGTAGTGGTGGAGAGGAGGGAAGGTCCATGCCACCAGAGAGTGTTATTGACCAGGGAGTCACCGTTTAAACCCCGAGAAGCGGGGTCAGCGGGGTTTTCTTTAGAGCGAATGTGATGCCAAACATCGGGAGGAAAGAGGTTTTGGATTTCCGAAACTCTATTAGCTACAAAAGTTTTCCATCTGGAAGGTCGACCTTGAAGCCAGCTAAGTACAATGGTAGAGTCCGACCAAAGGTATATTTTAGCGTCGTGCAACTGTAAAACATTTGAGACGCGTTTAACTAGTCGCGAGAGAAGTACTGCGGCACACAATTCCAGCCGCGGAAGAGATACCTGTTGGAGGGGGGCTATCTTCGTTTTTGCCGTGACTAATCTCACGAGCGGCCTAGCTTCGGTTGCCATTGTGCGAAAGTAAACAACACCGGCATAAGCTTTCTCCGAGGCATCCGCAAATCCGTGTATCTCGAGCACGTTTTTATGACTGATACCCATCCAGCGAGGCATCATGACAGTCGAAATCTCGGCGAGACTATGTGAATAGGAAGCCCAGTATTTGGTCTGCGCGAGGGGGAGGGGATCATCCCAATCGAGTTTTAGAAGCCAAAGAGTTTGCAGGAATACTTTTGCCGTAACAATAACTGGAGCCAGGAAACCTAGCGGATCGTAGACCGAGGCCATCTCCTTCAACACCTGTCGTTTAGTGATAGTGACCTGGGGGTCGCGAGGTTTTAAGTTGAAGAGGAAGAAGTCCCCAGCTGACTGCCAACGTAATCCCAGCAATGTGAAGACCTTTTCAAAGGCGTGTTCGCTTGAGGAAGCAACGTGCTCAGGTGACAGATGGTCTAGCAACCTTGGGTCATTGGCAGTCCACTTCCTCAAAGTGAAACCGCCCGCCTTGAGGGCGCCAATTAATTGTTTTTGAGTTTCTAGAGTTTCCTCAATAGTAGATGCTCCGAAGAGCACATCGTCCATATAAACATTCGAACGTAGACAAGTGGCGGCCAGCGGAAAACGACTTTCTTCGTCGAGACTTAGCTGTCGTATAGTGCGCATGGCGAGATAGGGAGCGCAAGCTAAACCATAAGTGACCGTACGAAGCCGATACTCGTTTATTTCCTCGTTCGGATCGCGTCGCCACAAGATGCGTTGAGCGTCCCGATCGTCGTCAGCAAGCCAGATTTGCCGATACATTTTTTCCATATCGGCGGCAAATACTATTGGATGGCAACGCCAGCGTAGCAAAAGGTCCGGAATTTCCAGCAACAGATTCGGTCCAGAATGTAGAATGTCGTTTAGGGAGATTCCCGTTGTAGTTTTACTAGAACCATTAAATACGACGCGGAGTTTCGTAGTAGAACTTGACTCTCGAAATACTCCGTGATGCGGCAGATAGTATTTGATAGAATTTTCTCGAATTCCAGTAGCAAGTTCCATGTGATTGAGTTCGAGATACTCGTCTAAGAAAGCGCGGTACCTTTCAGCAAAGTCAGTAGAGGTAGTAAAACGTCTCTCAAGTTTCGTCAGTAAATTAGTAGCTGTTCGTCGAGAATCGCCTAGAAACGACAGATCTCTCTTGAGCGGAAGTCGTACAATGTATCGGCCTGTTTGGTCTCGAGTGTGAGTACGAACGAAAGTTTGCTCGCACTCGTCTTCATCCGCGGTCAGCTCAGTAGAGCAGGGAGGAGGATCTACTTCATCCATTGACCAAAATCGTTGTAGAAGAGGGCTGATATCATCGTCGACCGAGCAATGTAGGACGAGACGACGGGTGTTAGAAGGAGAATCTTCGGGAAGTGACGGCGGACCAGTAACAATCCAACCTAAAGTAGTAGCTTGAGCGACGGGACAACCCGCAGCACCCTGACGCAGACCTTCGCGAATGATCAGAGCGTAAATATCGGCTCCAAGTAAGAGCTCGATGGGTTGTCGAGAAGTGAATTCTGGGTCAGCCAAATCTAGATTGCCTAGATGAGGCCACGTGCTCGGACCGGCAATTGTAGGAGGCTCGTGAGAAGATATTCGAGCAAGGATGACAGCGTCTACTGAATATGAAACCGTGGGATCTAGGCGAGATGACACGGTCAAATTCACCCTTCCTCGAGGACGACTTCGCATAGTATCTACCCCAGTCAGTGGTATATTGAACTGTTTGCGAGGAATTTTAAAGCGTTGCACGATGCTTTCCTTAATCAAGGACACTTCGGCACAAGGATCGATTAAAGCGCGGACAAAAACTCTTTCGCCCGGACGAACCTCTATTCCAACAATAGCAGTACCCAAAACTAGAGTTTGGTTAAGTCGAGTACAATTAACCACCTTTGAGACAGGATTGGACGCGGAGGACGTTTTGGACGAAGAATCGCGATTTCCTCCTGAAGGAGGATTTTCGATGGGAACATGTAATGCAGTATGGTGCTTTCCGACGTAAGTTTGACAACGTTTGTTGGAATGACAATCGCGTACCTGGTGATTTGACAGACAATTAAAACATAGTTTTTTTTCTGTTACCACTTTTCTCCTCTCCGGGGGGGTCAGGCTCTCAAACCTAGGACAGAAGAGAATAAAATGATCCTTTTCGCAAAGACGGCACTTCGAAGTTCCGGATGTTCCAGTGACGGCGTGCACCTTAGGTCGAAGCGATGTCCCGCGAGTAGCAGCAGTTGTCGTAGGTGTCCGCCTCTCAGCAAGTGAAGTGGGGAGCCTGGTATCAGCAGATGCAGACGGAGCAGCCAAGTGCGATGAAGCAGCGGTAGTAAGAAGGTTGCAAGCAGGCAAGTAGCTTTTTGTCAAAGATCGCAATCGGCCAGCAAGAAAGTCAGAGAGTTGGGAAAAGGTCGGCAGCTCCTCTTTTCCCTCCAACGTTGTTTCCCAATGAAGTCTAGTCTCTCCATCCAGACGTTGTACCGTAATGTAGTTTAGCCAATCGCTCCAATGTTCGACTGGACGTTTGAGCGCAGCTAGAGCCTCAACGGCGTTTTGAGTCCCATGGAGTAGTTCTTTGAGCTCCGCAGCAGATTCGGTTTTCATGGTAGGAAGCGCCATGAGAACACTGAGTTGGGCGTCGACCAGTACTGGAATATTCTCATACTCTTTCTCGAGTAACTTCCAGGCACGTGGAAAATCATCGTCCGTGACAGGAATATTGTTTAAGCGATCGGCAGGATCCCCCGTAACATTCGTTTTCAAATAGTGCAGACGTTCAACATTGGTTAGAGTAGTGTTGTTAATAACCATAGATCGGAAAAGATCTCGGAAGCTGATCCACTTCGTGTAGTCGCCATTGAAGGGTACGAGGGCAATTTTTGGCAAGGATAGCTTTTTTGCTTGTGGCGGAGCCGAAATGGTGACCTGTTGAACCGTCGTTGGTCCCAGAAGTCTCTTCAACTCAGCCTTAACAGTAACGTAGGCTTCCTCAACCTCGTCGTAGATGTTGTTCGTAACATAGAGGGATTGGAGAAGATCATCGTTTTCTTGAGCGTGAAGCTTGTCGTCGTTGGACACAAACTCCAACCAGTATGATTCCAGCAAGTCCAATCTAGTTTCTACGGTCTCCCGGGTAATATTAGCAATTCCCTTTTTTTTGAAATTATCGATGATACGAGATATTCTCGTTCCCAACATTGCCTGCTTTTTCAGTAGACCATCCATGTTTTTCGAACAAGTGAAAACCGTTGGAAGTCGATGCTGTTGTCTCTCGAGGTCGATTAGGACGTACCGACCCAGCGACCGTTAATTCAAATATCACGAACCGTTCCACTAACCGTTTCACTAGTTCTTCACTAATATCCGGCTCGAAGGACCATTAATTTATGTTGAGAAAGAGTAGGAATGTTGGACGAGACGTATAAGAAATGGATCACTGGCACTTTAGTTGTAGTTGCAAAGACAACAGTCAGAATATCCTTTATTAAAACACTTATCGAACTAACCCAACACCACTTAAACTAATTGAACTAAAGAAAGTTAATGAACCGAAGCAAGGTTTTTAAGTAAGCCAGAACATAGGCAAAGACCAGAGAAGCGCAATGATCTTTTTGTAAAGAGCAACGTTCGTGTCGAGCAAGCAACTCTCACGTTTTGAAGTTAACTGACTCCTCGGGAGATCAGCGGTTTCCTCGAAATCAGATCGGTGAGGGGAGAGAGGTGAAGAGGAACCGATATTGTCGCGAGTTGTTATTTGGATTGGGTTAACCCCGTCACCTCTCTCGTCTCTGGCCTAGGAGAGCTCACGTGCCGCCGTTTCGCTCGCGTGATCCACAACAATGTTTATATTCCTTGGAGTTTCCACTGTAAAATGAGCCCTTCAAAAGAAATGGAGATATAAAAATTGGCGTCACAAGGAGCTGGCAACGGACGCTGTATACGACTAAATAACCCCATTTACACCTCGAGAATAATATTAGCAACCAGTCTTGACCAACGATGCCTTTTTAAGTGAAAGGTAACAACCCTGGAACAGACATTTTCTGACGTAAGGATCGACAGCGTCGGTCCTGAAATTACATATTTCATTCACGTAGTGAAAAAACATTTTAGATTTGTCTATGTCCAACAAGTGATCCAATACACTGCCTCGTAAGTACGAGCGATAGCGGAACAGCAGTGGGTTAGGATACGATACCGTTACCGCCCACTACATACTACGCAATTGTAGGGGATGGCGGCAAGACGCCAACACGCATGGATTCGAACTGGTGACATTGTACTTGGTGTAAGCCTGAGAAGAAGGTTCCCAGGCAGGATTACGGTGACGTGTCTAGGTGCGAATGCGCGGACGATTGGATCAGAGTGGAGGAGGCAGGACTCGTTTCACATGTATTTTCGGCTGTATTGAAATACTTATTACAGCGGTCACACATACTACGCAGCGTGCGCCATCGAAGTCAACACATTGAGACTACGGGCGCGCGGCTGGGGTCGGGCTAGGCAGACCACGGGCGCGCGGCTGGGGTCGGGCTAGGCAGACCCAGGCAGACCCAACCCGGTAGACTCGATTTCTTTCAGTGCCGTTCCCGGGGCTGTTCTCTACAGGGAGATTTATGACAGGTCATTACTATTGAGCTGGAAGTCGACACTTCCTCGACCAACACGTTTTGACTGTAATTTTCAAATCACTCGACGAAGTCGAGCCACTCTCGGGCCGCTTGATATGTCACGAATAGACTGCGGATCTTTATGCATTTATAGCAAACTTGAGTAGATGAAATTGATAGTTGTTGGAAAATTTTTTAAATTGAAGATGTCAATATATGATTTCTCCTCTATTAAAATCATTAAGGGAAGAGATGACATTCAATTTAGTTTCTATTTCCTGTAATCGACGCTGACATTTTTTATTTTGCATAAAGATCCGCAGTCTATCCGTGACACACTATCAGGTGGCCCGGTGGCCCGAGAGTGGCTCGACTCAGTGATGCCAGAATCGGGGACGCGAGGACGCTTCCCCTCCAGCACAGGTTCCCCCTCTCTGACGGACCGTCCTCGCCGTAGCTTCTGCTGCGCACGCGCTACACACGAACGTACTTCTACTCTGCCCGTGTGAGTGCATGCTCGATTGCACGCGCGCTACACAAACAAGCGTACCTCTACCATGTCCGTGTGACTACCTGCTCGACCGAACGCGTCGGCGACGCGTTCCTTCGATTTTCACCAATTTTCATGTTGCCGAAGTTTCGGAAGCACGAGTCGGAAAGTCGGGATCTGGAGACGGCGCGCATTTGAATCCCGGGACGGCGCGGTGCACATTTTGCTATAACTTTTGATCTAAAAAAGATATCGAAGCGAAATTTGGACTAAATTTTTTTTTTAAAAACCGGGTTTAATGGTTAATCCTAAAATATGTTTTGTATTTCTTAAAAAATTTTTCTCGTTGATTTTTAAAGTTAAGGTAGTCCAGAAGGCCCCCAACACAAATTGATTTTTAGTCGAACCATGCTCAATAAACAATTACGAAAAAATTTATAAATATTAATTAAAATTAAATAAAAATTAAAATATTATAAATTATGCAGACATGTTTAAAAAAATTGAAAATCTCGAAACATTCGAAGAAAATGCATATTTCGTATTGAACTTTTCGAGATACCAGTTTTATAAAAATTCATTAGTCCGATAATATTGAAACAATTGTCCTTAATTTTTCTCAGAATTTTTTATAAATTGTATCGTTGTTAAAAAATCAAAATCAATTTTTTCGATATTTCTTTGTTGATGTATTATGTAATACTGAATATTTTTATAATCAGAAAAATAATGTACAGACTTGATAATGCAATATAAAATATTTTATTTACGTTATATTTCAATATACATATGTGCATCACTCCTAACAATTTTGGTAATCACATAATTATTGTAACGACATTTTACATATATCAGGTCGTTAAGTATGAAACTAGACAAATAAAACACAAATTTCAAACACATTTGTCAAGTTTCATACATCTCCGGTTACGAAAATCGATTTTAAATGGTCCCTGCCTTTCTGTAACATAACAAAAAAAAAAATAATTAGTTAAAGTCATGATTGCAAAGTATAGAATAAAATATTAATGTATAACTTTATAGTATAGTTTATACTTATCTTTTCTTTGAAGTCATTCACTTGAATCTGCTAATATTGATTTTACGTTGTCCAGAAAGTCCACTCCAGCTGACACACACGCGATTTTGAATGGGCCTCTGCCTTTCTATAGCATAAAAAACACATAGTTAAAGTTATAATTATACAAAGTACAGAATGAAATATTAATGTAATCATATACTTATCTTTTTTCTTTCAAGTCATTCTTGAATCTGCTAATATTGATTTTACGTTACCGCGATTTTAAATGGTCCTCTGTCTTTCTACAACATAAAAAAACACATAGTTAAAGTTATAAGTACAAAGTACTTACAGAATGAAATATTAATGTAACGATACACTTCGCTTTTCTTTGAAGTCATTCTTGAATCTGCTATTTCATTACCGCTGACACCCACGCGTTGCTATATTCAAAGAAAAAGTAGACCTAATTAAAATCGTAATTCTAATTGCAATCTTGTAGGACTCAATATAAATAGTAACGTATACTTATCTTTTTTCATCGATGAATATGGTCACTCACTAAAATAAATTCCTAATAAGATAAAAAAATGTTAAAAACCCATTAAAAAGTATTAAAAACGCGACAAAGAAACTGGAGGCTGTTTACTATAATAATAATAATAATAGTATTTTATTTCCCATTTCGGGGTACAAACGCGGACCTCCGCTCCGCTTACAAACTTCACCTTCCTTATCTCTTCATTCTTAACTTAAATTTACACTTAAACGCGAGAGAGAGAGAGAGAGAGAGAGAGAGAGCACACCGTTCACTCATTCCTCACACATTCTTCTTCACTCCTGACAGGGAGATTTTCTTCGTTCAAGAGTAAGTTGCTTGAGAAGAATCCCCATGTCATTACAATGCCATGCGTGTGTCATTCTGCAGCACTGGCAGCAAGTGCTGCTTGTGCTACACTTCCAACGGAGTGTGACGAATTGCTTCGTGGCGTCCCTTCGTTTATACATAGCAGCCCTAAACGGACTGCTATTTATCGCCAATTTCAGGAGAGTTATGAGAACTGTCCTTTGAAAATTCTCAAATTATCGGACACACGCTGGCTTTCTAGGCATCTGACTGTGGTACAATTTTTAGAAACTTGGGACGTTTCAGTCAAATTTTTCAATGAGTATAGCTTTTCGAAAGGCTCGGCAGCTGCTAGGAGATTTTCTTCGCTCCTGAGCAGATATGACATCAAAGGATATTTCTTCTTTTTGGAAAATGTCCTTGATGCTATGAATAGTTTTAACGCCTCCTTCCAAAGTAGGAAAACGTTGGTGCAGGAGTTACAACCGTCTTCAGCAAAGTTGCTTCGATTTTTTTTGAAAAGGTTTTTAAAACCAGCGCTTTTAGATTGGCTTAGCGAGGTGAGGGCGATAGATTTCTCGTTGGAATCAAATCAAGTTCCACTAGATCAAGTGGAGTTTGGTTCCAGATGCCACGATTATTTGGAAGAGGCAGTTAGGGATGGAATGGCGGAAGTTGAGGTGTCCACCTTAAAGAAAAATTGCTTAAGGTTTTATGTGACCTTATGCAATGAACTGAGAAATCGTCTTCCTCATGACGATATTTTCCTCAGACAATTGACGCTCTTCAAATCGCCCGATTCCCTATTCAACAGCGACAGAGATTTAACTTTTTAAAATCTCGTAGCTGTCGCTAATAAATTGGGGAATTGGAGTGCCGTAGATCTACAAAAAGAGTGGGACTTTTTGTACTACGGCACTTTCCGGTCGCAGAGGGACCAATGGTCGAATCTGTCTTTTGACGATATGTGGGTAGACATCTGTAACCAAACAGACCCGAATCATGTTCTTCGTTTCCCCCTTTTAACTTCTCTAATAAACACGGTCAGATGTCTTCCGCACTCGAATGCCGAGGCCGAGCGAATTTTCTCTTTGCTTCCCGACATAAAATCTCGAAAAAGGAATAAAATAGGCGCTGGCCTATTAAATTCCATGTGTGTAGTGCGCACATCCTCGAAAGCTAGACAGGAGTCTAGTCGCACCATGTCTGTCGATGACAGACTTTTATCCCTTATGTCGGGAAAGCATTTATATGAAAATTCATCGCCCTCGCAAAGTTATAAACAATTAACTTTGCACTCGTTTACGAACTAGTGAGGTCGTGTTTTCTTCGTTAATCGTTCGATAGTTTAGTTCATATAGTAAACAGCCTCCAGTATGGATGAAGAGAGTGGAAGAGATGAGAGAAAGGATGACCAGCGGAACCGGGGGTCCAGAGTGTGTGAATGAGTCAAGAAGAATGTGTGAGGAATGAGTGAACGGTGTGCTCTCTCTCTCTCTCTCGCGTTTAAGTGTAAATTTAAGTTAAGAATGAAGAGATAAGGAAGGTGAAGTTTGTAAGCGGAGCGGAGGTCCGCGTTTGTACCCCGAAATGGGAAATAAAATACTATTATTATTATTATTATTATTATTATTATTATTATTATTATTATTATTATAGTAAACAGCCTCCAGTTTCTTTGTCGCGTTTTTAATACTTTTTAATGGGTTTTTAACATTTTTTTATCTTATTAGGAATTTATTTTAGTGAGTGACCATATTCATCGATGAAAAAAGATAAGTATACGTTACTATTTATATTGAATCCTACAAGATTGCAATTAGAATTACGATTTTAATTAGGTCTACTTTTTCTTTGAATATAGCAACGCGTGGGTGTCAGCGGTAATGAAATAGCAGATTCAAGAATGACTTCAAAGAAAAGCGAAGTGTATCGTTACATTAATATTTCATTCTGTAAGTACTTTGTACTTATAACTTTAACTATGTGTTTTTTTATGTTGTAGAAAGACAGAGGACCATTTAAAATCGCGGTAACGTAAAATCAATATTAGCAGATTCAAGAATGACTTGAAAGAAAAAAGATAAGTATATGATTACATTAATATTTCATTCTGTACTTTGTATAATTATAACTTTAACTATGTGTTTTTTATGCTATAGAAAGGCAGAGGCCCATTCAAAATCGCGTGTGTGTCAGCTGGAGTGGACTTTCTGGACAACGTAAAATCAATATTAGCAGATTCAAGTGAATGACTTCAAAGAAAAGATAAGTATAAACTATACTATAAAGTTATACATTAATATTTTATTCTATACTTTGCAATCATGACTTTAACTAATTATTTTTTTTTTTGTTATGTTACAGAAAGGCAGGGACCATTTAAAATCGATTTTCGTAACCGGAGATGTATGAAACTTGACAAATGTGTTTGAAATTTGTGTTTTATTTGTCTAGTTTCATACTTAACGACCTGATATATGTAAAATGTCGTTACAATAATTATGTGATTACCAAAATTGTTAGGAGTGATGCACATATGTATATTGAAATATAACGTAAATAAAATATTTTATATTGCATTATCAAGTCTGTACATTATTTTTCTGATTATAAAAATATTCAGTATTACATAATACATCAACAAAGAAATATCGAAAAAATTGATTTTGATTTTTTAACAACGATACAATTTATAAAAAATTCTGAGAAAAATTAAGGACAATTGTTTCAATATTATCGGACTAATGAATTTTTATAAAACTGGTATCTCGAAAAGTTCAATACGAAATATGCATTTTCTTCGAATGTTTCGAGATTTTCAATTTTTTTAAACATGTCTGCATAATTTATAATATTTTAATTTTTATTTAATTTTAATTAATATTTATAAATTTTTTCGTAATTGTTTATTGAGCATGGTTCGACTAAAAATCAATTTGTGTTGGGGGCCTTCTGGACTACCTTAACTGTTGGAAATTTATAGATTCAATGCGCCCTCTTGCGTCAGTTCTGTCGGGATCGTTTTACGATGCATGTAGTCAGTCTGTGTCTAACCGCCACTATTGTTGAAAGTGTTACCTGATTGATTGAGTATATAATAAATATAGTATATCAGTTAAAGTAACTGTTCTTGTGTATTTATTGAATGCGAGTGCAGTTAATAAGCTGCGCATAAAATCAATTAACCTACAAAGGTTATGGGCCCAGGTACCACGTGTGATTTTTGAGGTTATAAAAGGCACGTGTCTCGTGAAAAATGGCAAACACCATAAATTCGACGCGGATCGAATTACTTACGAAAGATAATTATGAGACATGGAGAATGCAGGTGGAAGCCCTATTAACGAAGGGAGATTTATGGCAATATGTGAGCGGAGAAAAATTAAAACCTGAGCCAGGCGGAGGAGCCGATGATGCCGCAAGAGCAGCGAGGGAAGCTTCAATACAGACATGGGTAAAAGAAGATAAAAAGGCTAAATCCGACCTAATTTTGAGTATAAGCCCTGCAGAATTAAAACAGGTAAGGGGTTGTGAAACTTCGCGAGAAGTATGGAACAGATTGGAAGCGATTTTTGCGTCGAAAGGGCCTGCGAGAAAAGCCACGTTGCTAAAACAATTGACCTTGCAACGTATGAAGAAGGGAGAAGATGTCCGTGAGCACATGAAAAAGTTTTGTGACGCAGTAGACAAATTGGCAGCAATGGATATAGAAATTAATGCCGATTTACTTGCAATTATGTTGTTATATAGCCTACCGGAGAGCTTCGAAAATTTTCGTTGTGCAATAGAGTCGAGGGACAATCTTCCAGACGTGGAGTCACTGAAGGTGAAAATTATAGAAGAAAGTAACGCAAGGAAACAAAAATCAGGGGATGATTCTGGTGCAATGGTCGCATCGTGCAGCAAAAATCCAAATAAATTCATGTCAAGACTGAATACTCAGGTGAGAGAATATAAAGACTTACATAAAAATAAGTATGATATTACATGCTATAGGTGTAATAAGAAGGGACACAAGGCTCAAAACTGCTACACAAAATTGGACAATATTAAGCATAAGGCAAATGCAATTGATGATGTATATTATGCACGCCTAAGCAGCGAGGAAGGCGGGTTGCAGATAAGCGAAAGCAGTACAGGTAGCAAGTGGTGCCTGGATAGTGGGTGTACGACTCACTTATGTAAGGACAAAGACAAATTTCAAGATATGGTTAAAATAAATAATCAGAGACTGAATCTGGCGAATAATGGATGCACTGAAGTCGAGGCGAAAGGAAATGTAAATATGACCATATCGGATGGAAAAAGTGAAAGGTCAGTCAACTTACAAAATACTTTATTCGTGCCAGATTTACGAAACAATTTAATGTCAGTTGCAAAAATAACGGATAGAGGCAATGTTATAATTTTTAAGAAAGATGTGGCATTAATAAAAGATTCAAATAATGTAGTAAAAATGATAGCTGAACGAGTTGGAAATTTGTATTATGTAAAAGAACCTGATTGTTACGCAAATAAAATATCAGAAGAGAACAATCAGATCAACTTATGGCATGAGCGAATGGCTCATTTAAACAAAACTGATTTAATTGGAATGATAAAAAATAAGTCAGCAGTTGGACTAGATTCTGGAATGATGAATTCAAGTTTTGAAAAATGTGATATTTGTGCGTTAGGGAAACAACATGTTGAGCCCTTCCGTAACCATAGAAAACCATGTTCTACGCTATTAGAAATAATACACACAGATATATGTGGTCCGATTAAAACTGAAACAAAAGGTGGAGCAAGGTACTTTACAACTTTTATAGATGATCATTCCAGATGGTGCGAAGTGTATCTTTTAAAGAAAAAGAGTGAGGTTCTAGAAGTTTTCAAGAAATATAAAAACATGGTCGAAAACTATACAGGACAAAGAATAAAAAGCATTCAGTCTGACAACGGACTTGAATATTGCAATATAGAATTCGACAAGTATCTAGAAGTAAATGGAATTAGAAGAAGACTGACAACAGTATACACGCCGCAACAAAATGGGGTTGCAGAAAGGAAGAACCGAACCCTGGTAGAGGCGGCACGGTGTATGCTCATACAGTCGAAACTAGAGTCATCGTTTTGGGGCGAGGCATTAATGACTGCAAATTATATAAAGAATAGGAGTCCAACAAAGAGTTTAGAAGGAAGAACGCCATATGAAAAATGGACAGGGAGAATACCAAATTTAAAACATTTAAAAATTTTTGGAACTAAAGTGTTTGTTCTAGACAAAACAAAAAGGGGAAAGTTCGACGAGAAGTCAAAAGAAGGAGTATTTGTTGGTTATTCAAACCAAAATAAAGGATATAGAACGTGGATACATCAAGATAGAAAAATAGTTATATCCAGAGATGTAAAATTCATGGAGAAGAAATTTGAAGAAAATAAGATGATGCAACCAGAAGATCAAAACATAATAGTTGAGCAAGAGAGAGATGAAAATAATAATGACACTGAAATAAGTGTAAATAAAAATCAAGATGATTTGCAAACAGGAATATTAAATGATGCCTGTACAAGGGAAAATAATAAACCAAAACGCTTGCCTGGACGTCCGACTTTTCTTAAAACGGGTCGACCGGGACGACCAAGGAAAATATATAGAACTCAAAGTTTAACTAATGAAGAAATCGAAGATGTTCAAGTTGACGAGGTTGAAGATGATGTGTTTGAGCAAGAAAGTGCAAACACTATTGAAATTTCTTTCGAAGAAGCAATTAACAGCCAAGATAAGAAGGAATGGCAAACAGCTGTTAATACAGAATTTAAATCTCTGTTAAGGAATAACACATGGAATATAATCAATAGACCAGAGAACAAAAATGTTGTCGGATGTAAGCTTGTACTAACAAATAAATTGAATTCAGATGGAACCCTTGAACGAAGAAAGGCGAGACTGGTTGCAAAGGGTTATAGTCAGCGTCAGGGAGTTGATTTCAACCAAACATTCTCACCGGTTGCACGTTTGGACTCAGTGAGATTATTAATGGCGCTGGCTGTGCAGTATAACCTAAAAATACACCAATTAGATATAACAGCAGCATTCTTGAATGGTAATTTAGAAGAGGATGTGTTCATGGAGATACCTAAAAATCTTAAAGAAATTTTGAATGAGATAATAAAGGTAGAAGGCAGCAGAAGCAAAATAGGAAAGCAAGCTGAAGATATGAAGCATAAGATGCAACAAGGAAACAAAGTGTGTAAATTAAATCGTGCTCTCTACGGGCTGAAACAAGCCGGGAGACAGTGGAACACAAGATTAAATGAAAAATTATTCGAATTTGGATTACAACCAACGAGATCTGATCCATGTGTATATCACATGAAACTCAAAACCAATAAGATTATGATAGTAGTAGTATATGTCGACGACCTATTGATAGGATCAGAAGAATTAAGTGAAATAACAAGGCTGAAGAATTTTCTGATGAATGCATTCGAGGTTAGAGACCTAGGACCAGCACAATATTGCCTGGGTATAGAAATACACCAAGGTAAAGAAGAAATCAAGTTGTCGCAACGAAAATATGTGGACGAAATATTGGAGCGGTTCGGAATGCAAGAGGCTAAACCTGTAGACACTCCTTTGGAAGTTAATCTAAATCTATCCAAAGAAAATGGAAATGAGAAGGAGAAGACAGGAGATGAACCATTCAGAAATTTGGTTGGGTCATTAATGTATCTAGCAATTGGAACGAGACCTGACATAATGAGAGCTGTGGTATATTTATCCCAATTCTTGGATGGTCATCAGAGATGTCATTGGGTAGCTGCAAAAAGGGTACTGCGGTACCTTAAAGGTTCTATTAATATTACTTTAGATTTCAGGAAAACGAATCAAGAGTTACATGGATACGTTGATGCAGACTGGGGAGCCTGTACTATAGATCGAAGGTCGTATACAGGATACGCTTTCATAATGAGCGGAGCTGCGGTATCATGGAAGTCGCAGAAACAGAGGACAGTAGCCCTATCTTCGACCGAGGCAGAGTATATGGCCATCGCAGAAGGAGCGAAAGAAGCAATCTACCTCCAAAAGCTTCTTGAGGAGCTTGGATTTAAAATTAGAGCTGTAATATTTAACGATAACCAGGGTGCACAAATGCTCGCAAATAATAATGTTTTTCATGCCAGGTCGAAACATATAGACATAAGATGTCACTTTATTAGAGATGCTTTGAAAGAAGATAAATTTAGTCTTAAATATATACCAACTGCGAAAATGATTGCAGACGGATTAACAAAAGCTTTGACAAAAGCCAAACATGAAGTTAGTTTGGAGGGACTGGGGTTGAATAAAAAGAAAAATTAGGTCGAGGATATTTAATTCAAGAGTACACATTGAGGGGGGCTTTGTTGGAAATTTATAGATTCAATGCGCCCTCTTGCGTCAGTTCTGTCGGGATCGTTTTACGATGCATGTAGTCAGTCTGTGTCTAACCGCCACTATTGTTGAAAGTGTTACCTGATTGATTGAGTATATAATAAATATAGTATATCAGTTAAAGTAACTGTTCTTGTGTATTTATTGAATGCGAGTGCAGTTAATAAGCTGCGCATAAAATCAATTAACCTACATTAACTTTAAAAATCAACGAGAAAAATTTTTTAAGAAATACAAAACATATTTTAGGATTAACCATTAAACCCGGTTTTTAAAAAAAAAATTTAGTCCAAATTTCGCTTCGATATCTTTTTTAGATCAAAAGTTATAGCAAAATGTGCACCGCGCCGTCCCGGGATTCAAATGCGCGCCGTCTCCAGATCCCGACTTTCCGACTCGTGCTTCCGAAACTTCGGCAACATGAAAATTGGTGAAAATCGAAGGAACGCGTCGCCGACGCGTTCGGTCGAGCAGGTAGTCACACGGACATGGTAGAGGTACGCTTGTTTGTGTAGCGCGCGTGCAATCGAGCATGCAATCACACGGGCAGAGTAGAAGTACGTTCGTGTGTAGCGCGTGCGCAGCAGAAGCTACGGCGAGGACGGTCCGTCAGAGAGGGGGAACCTGTGCTGGAGGGGAAGCGTCCTCGCGTCCCCGATTCTGGCATCACTGGCTCGACTTCGTCGAGCGCGTTCAGACGTCAGACAGAAGCGGACAAGTTCGTGCGAACGCAGAATTGAATCTCGAGTAGCGCGAAAACTCGCTCGCCCGAACTTGTCCGATTCTTTCCGAACCCGCCCGACGAGATCGAGACACTCCCGGGCAGCCCGATGCACTCGGGTAACTGGAAACGCGCTCGAGCCGAAAATTATAAATTAAGTTTCTTTTCCCTTCTACGACACATTTTTTTTGCACGAAGACGTTTCAACCCTCTACACCTACCGAACCTTAAAAGTAACTGGTAAATGTTTCTTTGTATGAAAATGATGAGATTGATTTTATTTAGACTTTATGCAGCTCTCCTATTGTAATATGTTAATGTATTAGCTCGTTCGGAAAGTCATTTCGTTTTCTCCTTTGCTGAAGAAATAATTCAATTCAATTTAGTTTCTATTTCCTGTAATCGACGCTGACATTTTTTATTTTGCAGAAAGATCCGCAGTCTAGTAATGACAAACGGAAGCATTGCCATCCCTACACGATAAACAAAATTACTTTCCGAACGACCTGATAGTATGTAGTATGTAATTTAAATAAAAATATTAATTTTTGTCAGTAAAAAGAAAGACTGCTGCTGCTGCTGCTACACATTTGTACAATAGACATTTACTTTACCGACATCTTAATGTGGAAGATCCACATCAGCGCGACCAGCTCTGTATCACCTTACCGGGGCGAGAGACCCCCTGCTCCCTAGTACAAGGCCTGTACGTGCCTGTATGGCGCTGCGTACGGCATTCGAAACATTGGCGCGACTGTGTTGCCCTCTTACGGTGAGGCAAAATCCCCCACCGTTTTCCGTGCAGCCTCGCGGCAGCAGGGATCCAAAACGCGACATTGCTGCCCGGTGCAGCCCTGGTTGTCTGGGTCTGTTTTAATTCGCGGGATTCTTTAACCTACAAGTGACGTGATCTCAAAATCAAAAACTACGCTGCACGTGCCCGGAAGCCGTTGCACGTTTACACGGAGACTAAATAAACCAGAGGAAGAGTATTCTATCCTGGACGTTTCCAGAGGACGAGCTCGCTGGTGTGCCGCTGATTGCGTGAAGCCATCGACCTCTGGCGTTTTTACCAAGTTCCTGTATCAAGTGACCACCACGTGCATGAGAAGCCACCGACCACCGGCGTCTTGACGTATATCAGCGTGTTGCCGGTTTTGCGCTCGTTCCAGCTATGCATGCGCCAACAGGTATGATTCTGTCTATACAAAAATTCGCGTCATTATTGTAAATGTTCATGATATATGTGCGGTACCTCGTTGCGAAAATATCGACGAAGCCACGATCGTGTCTTGGTTGATTCAACCGTAATCGTGACCTTCGCGAGGAGGTGTTTCTGCCGTCTTTCGGTACGTAAACCAGTGACTCTTGAAACACGCGAATAGCGTCTCGCGTAATCGCGTTGAATGTCACGTTCCGACAACAAAGTTATGTTGCTCGATTACTTAGCTGTTTACATATTACAAAGAGTTCTCTATAGCGTGCTCTGTGTCGATTCCCCCCTCCCGCCGATACGCGTGACAGCTACGATACAGGGTAGTTCATATTCGCTGCGCGCGTTCGCATAGAGTTTGCGTTATTAAATTATTATAGGAATAATTAATTATATAGAATTATATAGAAAACAGTTTTAAAAATAGTAATTACAAATAATTCCCGTCCGGTCCGACACACGGTTGTTCGCGAAATCGTGCAGAATGGGTGCCCCCGCGTCGCTCACTCAGGGTGAAATCCATGAGGCGTTGTGGCAACCACCGCTGCCCGTTTTCTACAAACAAGATCCGGCGCTATGGTTCGCTATTGTCGAGGGATCCTTGTCCGCAGTAAGGTTTCGAACAAAAATATGATGGCTGACTTAGTGGTGGTGGCGTTGGAATTCGATGTCCTAATCACGGTCAACGACATACTGCTGATAACACCTCCTCCGGAGGATATATACGACCGAATCAAAGCGCGAATTACATACGAATTTAAGGATCAGTGAACACGCATCCGTGTCAAAAACATTAACGGCTCAGTTGTCGGAAAACAACACGATAAATTTGACGTTTTGTACCAGTTTATATTTTTTTTGCTCTGTAACTGTTTAGTAAATCCTAATAAATTTTGAACATAATTAATTACATAATTTTTACTACATATAAAAAAAATGGAGTTTCTTGTTGCGTTTTTTCAAGGTTTAAATAGGGTTTCAAGTGGAATTTTATGAATTCTCCATAAGAAGGCGTTTTAAAATGTGCAAACTTTAAGTTGCTATAATTCTTAAACGGTGCAGTGAATCGAACCCAAACTTTGGTAATTGCATTAATTTAGTAAGAATTATATCTTGTCAAATTTTCAAAAATTTTGTTGCGTTTTTATATACCTCCAGAACACCCTTAACGTCGATTTGTTTCGATCGCTTATGATCTGTTGGATTATTTCCTATAGCTATGCAACCATTATTATCCTCGAAAATAGTTATTGGTTCCTTTATATCTATTTTTATGCTCGATAACAAGGATCTTAGCCAGCAAGCTTCTTTAATCCCTTCATATGTATAATGCCATATATTCAGCTTCAGTTGAGGAAGTTGCAACTGAGTTCTGTTTCTTTGTATTCTAACAGATTGTATTTATTTCAAACATTTTAAAAATATATCCCGTCGTACTCTTTCTGTCGATTTCATTGCCTGTCTAATCAGAATCTACGTAACCAGTCAATATGTTTTTGTAAACGTTTCTTTTGTAAATAAAACGGTATTTCAACGATCCTTTCACATATATCTTAAGACTTTCTTTAGATTCTGCCATAGTTCCTTATTATTCTTATTTCGATATCTGCTAAGCAAATTCACAGCAAAACATAAATCAGGTCGCGTGCATAACATGGCATACATTAAGCAGCCAATAAGGTTTCTGCATGGCGTATCAAAATACTCATTCGAATCTAAGGCAGTGTAATCTAATTTTGCAGGCAATGGAGTACTTATACTATTAAACGGCCCCTAGACGTTCAATAACATTGTCAATACGCCCATCAATAATATTGACGAGGCGCATTGAAAGAGCATATTGACCGTTTAGAAGAAGTTCAAACGCATTGATCAATATATTGAAGCATATTGATAGAAAGGGTCTAGCCGGATAAGCATGGGCCAGCGGCCCCCGCTCCGATTTTCCTGATTCCTGTCTTAAAACGTCGCTTTATGTCTAAAAAAACATTGTGTAAAATTTCAAATGTCTACCCCTACCGATAGGGGTGATATTGAGGTAAACTCCCCCGCACTTAATTGCAATTTGCTCTAAAACGAGAAAAGATATCGACATGGGATAAACGGCAAACAAAAGATATAGATACACTCTATATTTCAGATTTTTTTCAGAATTTTTTGCTAATTATTAACCAGTAATAATTAAAACCAGGGACTGAAACGGTTCTGGAAATAACAGTTTCAAACTGTTATGTATCGGTTCTGATCGAAACAGTTATGAAGAACCGAAATGATGTTATAACTGTTACGCGAATATCAGTTCTGGCTTATATCGGTTACGGTTACGGTTCTGGAGAACCGATATTATTTCGGTTCTGTAACTGTTATTTTTCGGTTCTGGATTTCGATTCTGGATTTCGGTTCCGCATTTCGGTTCTATCATTCTGTATTCTGTATTCTGTATTGTGTTCGGTCAGTTCGGTCTTATATATTTATATGTAGCATCGAGCAGAGCCTCTAACACCGTGACCATACAACATTCTTGTGAGAAACTTCTTCTTTCTGTTACTTGACAGCAACAAACTAGCTTTACACGTATTTTTCTTCTTCAATGTAAGCTATTTCCTAAAATATAATTGTTTAGACTTCCAACTGTAATCATATATTAGAAGATTTAGTCGCATTTTTACATGTATCAGCTTTCCCGTACACGCGCCGACTTCTCGTTCGTTCCCGTCACTAGCCACCGCAAGGGGACTCGGCCGCTGCGCCGTTACTGATCAAACCGAGCGTTCGCCGGCATACTTTATTTTTTTTGACACTGTTCCACCAAACGGACACTTTTGAAAATTTTTTACAAAATAGGATAGAATCATAGCAATATTTTAGAATTTTTTTGTAGGTGTCAACCCAGGGGAAGATAGCGAAAAAAATTCCCAAAAAATTAATTAATTATTTTCAACTATTAATAATTAGCAAAAAATTCTGAAAAAAATCTGAAATATTTTTGAAATTTTTTGTATTGATATTTGTAAAAGACTGTGTACTGATTATTTTTTGTAGGAAACATTTTTTTGTCACACCACCGGAAATGTCTGAAAACTCGTGTGAATAATGAATAATTTGGCCACGATTTCGATCGAACTCACCACTGTGCGCGTGTCACGCGACGCTTTAAACTATCATAACTTCAGTTCCCCGGATTATCCCGGATCTAAATTTTGCACGATCTTTTAGAGGAGATCTTGCCGAAAATGTTCCACTGTGTCAGACCATGGGAACCCCCGGGAATGACAACTTTATCCCTTGTCAAAGGTGAAAAACTTCGACGATTTTCCTTAGTTGATTAAATATTTTTTTTCATAATAAATTATGAACAATGACGTTTAGTTTCTGGTGCGTTCTCGACATAGATATACATTCTTCATATAAAAAAAAATTGGTCGCTTAATCTCCAGTAGGTTTTTCAGGACATCATTATGAAGAAAAGGAATTTTTTCGGTGATAAATCGTATCTGAAAAAGTTTGATCTTTGAACGTTTATTGTAACGAGAGTTTTTAATAGCTTTAATTAATATTATCGTTTTCGAATGTAATAGACATTTAAGAAACATTGTGCATTCGTTAAAAATCGATATGAGGACTTTGAGTTTTTAGCCCGTGAACAGCTAGAACGTCGATTTTACCCACTGTGCGTCGCGTCGCACACTGGTCCACGCGCTCGATCTAGCTGTTCATTAATATTTTAGCACTATTTGAAAGTTGTCACGCCGGTTATTTCCCTGCGAACAGAGAGATAACCGACTTCGAGAAATTATGGCCTTGCGACCGGGCCACGCTCGGTCGCGCGACACGTGGTCCTTTCGAGACAAAAGATCTTCGCAGATTCGAACGGAACGACAAAATTGTACACGAAGTGAACGGGCGCCAGGTACGATACCGTACCACGCGAAACTCTCGAACGATTCGCTCGGTTTTCAAAATAACGTCGAATCTGCGAACATCGTTTAGGCCGCGAACGGGTCCAGGGAACCACGTGAGGAAAGGAACGCGGCATTCCCCGCGACGGGAACGTTCCTCACGAGGAATGAAATTACTCGGTAGTTCTCGGGCAAAATATCGTCGTTTATTAAAACGAGGTGGTCATACAATCCGCCGGCCGATGCCGGCGGTAGTCAATAGATTTGCCGGCGCGAACACGAAAGTGACGGCGGATGTTCGGCCGATCGCGCGTAATAATTTCGATCGCGTCGAGCTCGGTCGTCACAGGACTTCGCGTGAATTTACAAGCCACGAGGGCACGAATTCGACTGAGCTCCGGTAACGTACGCGTTCCTAATTCGAGACTGGGCGAAACGTGCGAACGGTGAACGATACGAAACGAATACGACGCGTTATCCTCCCGAAGAACGATCCGAGGGCAACCCAAAGAATTACCGGGCGAATATCGTGGGTCCCGAATAGCTCGTGCACGAGGATTCGGCGACACACGATCCGTGGCCTCACGAGCCTCTCAGGAGAGCGACTCCTGGTCAACGGTAAACGCGGGGAAACACACGGTACACCGCGGTACGAATTTTCGCGAACTCGAATAACGTCCCCGAACCAACACGAACTGGTCACAAAATATATCGGAATAAAGCCTGACCGGCACTTACCAATATCGCTGTGATGGCGGCTGTCGCAAAATACTTTGTTACATTCGCGGTCTAAAGGTTCGCACGTGTTTACGGTAAGTAGTCTTTCGACCCAGTGGCCCAGTTCGAGATGGTTCGGAACCAGGGGGTCCAAGCTGTAATGGGAATAGTTTAACCAGTAAGTTGCGTATCCCGAATGTCAGGCGGCGTTGGTGTCGCTGCAGTTTTTGCGTGCGTGTGCCTATCGCGCCAAAAGCTACGAGCAGAGAGTATATGAGAGTGCTCACGCCCGGGTTTTGGCCGTGCCGCTTTTGTCTCCACATCATGTTTAGCCTGGAACAGCTCCTACATCATCTTTAGCATGGAACAGAACCTACATCATCTTTAGCAAGAAACAGAACCCACTTTACTGTTAGCACATCTGACGACATCTATGTCGCTCGAATGTTTCTCTTACGCCCTCTAGGATATATTCTGACTGGAGTGAGAAACAGGAGGCCACCAGAGGCCACCACAGAAGACACTGTATCGTGTTAGCAACGCGCCCGCGCGCTACACTCACCAGCGTACCTTTACTATGTCCGTGTGCGCTGCTTGTGCGCTTATGCCAGCCACAATCTATTTTTAGCACTTGCCATGTTGCCATGTTGCATTGCTTTACGGCGGAAGCGAAACTGAAATTCGGCTGTCGAGCCGTCGAGCGTATGAATCGCAATCTGGAGCTAGCATTCGAGTCCCCGTGCAGCGGGGATTTTTTTTAATTTTTATTTTTCATTACTTTTTTAATTACATTTTTTAACCTTCCAAAAAATTAAAAATGTAAAAACTATGTTCAAAATATGTATTCATTTTAAATAGAAACGTTTTGTTACTGTCATAATTGCATTAATAAAAATTGGTATATGATCGAGAACAGGTTGATGGTATTTATTTGGACTGATTGGAGAATACGAAAATGCAGGAAGTATTTTTTAGTTTATGAATCAATTTGTAGATTTATTAGTTGTCAAACAAATAATAAAATAACTTGTATAATATATATAAATTGATTTTATACTAGCATACACAAGTTTATTTATTAAAAAATACAGTCATAACTATAATTATAATAGAATTTCATAAAATGTATATTGAGGTTATTGCAAACTCATCTTTTTTCGCAATGATGCTCTAATTTCATTGCTTCTCTCGAATGTCCATTTCCTTCCAAGACAGTGGCGTTTCTAGGTGTAAATAAAAAATGTTGATATAAAATGTATCATAATTAAACTACAATTATTCTAATAACGTGGAATGTAGTTCATAGTACATACGTGATATATCTGTAGAAATAGTTGACGAGCGGTCGCATCATGCTAATACACGGGTATCCCGCGACTTTATTATTATCTCACTTCTAACATCAACAGTCGAAAAGAATTCGATCGAAAAATAATAACGTCTCACAATCAGTTGTCGGACTCGAACGTGCCGAACGGATCCGTACTCAGGGAACCTTAAATTTTTAATATACGGTTCACGTACCGCGTATATTTATATACACGTGAAATAGGAATCTCTAAATGTATAACAGAATCATACCAGTGACTACAATTAATTGAAATCCAATATACGGGGTGTTTCTTTTATCTCTAAAAATTTAAATATCGCTCATGAAGATGAAAAACGTCACAACTCAAAATTTAATTTTCGTTTTATTGCATTAAAATACTCGCCAGATGAATAAATACATTTTTCGGTTGGAATTTAACTATGGAATGGAAAATAAAAGAAAGCCGAAACACACAAAACAATTAAGCGAAAATAAAAAAATCATTTATTACACACAGTCACACACATAAAAACAAATATTATAATACATAAACAATATAATACAAATATTACAATGCCAATAAATACATAACAATTAACTAGGACTAGATGAAAGCCGGTGGAGGAAGTTTTGAACTTTTTGGCACACAGTGATGACAGTGATGACGGCGATGACAATGATAACGGCGACGACGGCGATGACAGCGATGACGACGATTACAGAGATGACGACGATGTCGGCGATGACAGCGATGACTCTGCAAATAATAAAACGCATTTGATTATATTATTTGACGACTTTTTTTACTCTATTTAAATATAATCAATTTAAATTTATTTAAAGAATAATACAGATTATTTATATGTTTAAACAATTTTATTTACTCAGAAAATTCTGTTTATAAAGAGATGTTTATTACAAAAATAGTTTGGGAAAATGTATACTTTGGCTAAAAAATTATTTTTATTTAATTAATTTGTTTAAATAATTTTACTGTTTTGCAAGATTCTGTTTAAAAACGGTGTTCCCTAACAAAAAATTATTTGTTTAAAACTTAATTTGTTTAAAAACGATTGTTACAAAATTTAACACATTCAAAGACTGTACTTGTTTAAATAGTAGATGCATAGTCGGTAAAAATTGAATGTATAAAATATTTGATTATGTAAAACATTCATTCGAAAAATATATTGTAGTATTTGATTGAGTTGTAAATGAGTAATTAAACTTACATTAGCGAATCTCGATCATTTCCATCGTTGACTCAGCTTCTCCTGACTCGCGTTTCAGCTACTCGGTCCACCGAAACGCGAGCTCGGAGAGGCGTGGAAATTTGGCGACGGTGGAGGACCAGTTGATTTTCTTGATGGAGGCAGCAGATTTTGATGATTTCCATTGCTGACTTCGCTTCTCCTGACTCGCGTTTCAGCTACTCGGTCCACCGAAACGCGAGCTCGGAGAGGCGTGGAAATTTGGCGACGGTGGAGGACCAGTTGATTTTCTTGGTGGAGGCAGCAGATTTTGATGATTTCCATTGCTGACTTCGCTTCTCCTGACTCGCGTTTCAGCTACTCGGTCCACCGAAACGCGAGCTCGGAGAGGCGTGGAAATTTGGCGACGGTGGAGGACCAGTTGATTTTCTTGGTGGAGGCAGCAGATTTTGATGATTTCTATTGCTGACTTCGCTTCTCCTGACTCGCGTTTCAGCTACTCGGTCCACCGAAACGCGAGCTCGGAGAGCTTGGGTGTAGCTTACTTATGTAGAATGTTTTTCAGCTTTTGAGATTTCGTCGGTTTATGTAGAGACTTTTCTTCTTCATTCCTTTTCCTGGCTTGGTCATGCAGTTTGACTTTGTACAAATGCTTCAAAGCTGCTACTCTATGGGCGTAGCAGCTGTTGTCTTCATTAAACCAACCGGGATTTTCAATTTTGCTCCTCTGAATGGCCGTCCTGCATAATTTTTCAAGTACATTTTCCTGGTGCCAAAACTTCCCCCAGTAGTTTTGGAATATTTTTAACTGCGTTGTAATTATCTTTACAAACGCCTCCGTGGGTCGTGAGAGTTTTGTCACGTCAGGGGCATATTCGTCGTCGTCGTCGTCATCTGAATATTCCCTGGTTGCAATATAATTCTCTGCAGGTTCCATCACGTCCAATGGCGTTTTTAACATACTATTGCGACATTCGGTACAATCATATTTTCGCATTATATGATGTACAATATAACCTGCGAAATAGGTGATGGACGTTTCTTCGTAGAATGACGGTCCATCGTTCCTCTCAGTAGAAGTCGCCGCCTCTATACAGTTTTCGTTCAAATGTATTGCGCATTGTAACGCTCCGTCGTCTTCTTCGTCTGCCGGTAAATTCTCACTTGGTGTGAGATTACATTGGGCAGGTATGTAGGTTTCACCTCCAATTAGTGCTGAAGATTCTTCGTCCTCTTCTCGTGTATTAGTTCGCTCTCCAATTTTGATTAATTGCGAGCACATAATGTGCCGCAAAGTCAACCGGACCACACGCGGCGATGGGTTCAAATTGAATCCTCCTCGTTGTCGGACCTTTGAGAACAAATGTTCCACTGAGTCTTGGTTTACCAAACCTATGGCAAACTGGAAATCACGTGTGTTTTCGTCATCGGTGATCGATTCATACACTTGAAAAAAAGCCCCGAAAGATTGGGTCAAACCCTTAAAGCAGGGCGGTCTCTTCATTAAACTTGCATTTTGTCCATATGGGCTAATGCTCCACTTTTTCGTCCACTCCATCGCATCTTGTATCGTCTGGTGGACGACGTCATTCCGGCTGCAAATGGGCTTCTTCGTTCTGGAATTGCTGTTGACATCATAGCAATTGCAGTAATCTATTAACTTATCCATTTTTCTGATAAACTCTGCCGTATTTTTCCAGGTTGTGCTGCGGTCTTTCAGCCCTTTCGGATCGTTGCCCGCAACTTCGATTGCTGCAGCGAATCTTCTTCCAAACATTTGGAATGCACGCTTCACGTTCATACTTTGGAACGCATTTGGGTGCAAATGGGTCTCGGTTATGTGAGGCAGCAATCGTGACGAGGTCATAGCCCTGTCGTAATTCCACGTTTCATCCATGTCGGAAAACGAAATGATACTTTCGTTTCCAACGTATATATTTCCGTGTTTTCGTAGTTGTGCCACTAACCGTTTAATTAGATGAGGGAAATTGAATGCCGCATAATATTTTGTTCCCTCATAATGGAAGAACGGCTGGTCCTCTGTTACTTTCAATACTCTGTACACTTTTTGGTTCGTGGTGCACTGATCACATGTCAAAATCTTTACATGTGCTCCACTCTCTTTCAGTCGTCGCAAGCATGTGTATAATAGGTGTATGAGGTCTTCTGTCTTCAGTCCTCCTGTTCCGGGAAGGAAATATGCCAGTGGCTGCCTCCATCTATTCTGTCCATTGATGCTGTCGACACAAAAGACGAACACGTATCGTGCTTTTTCGTCACGTCGACCTAACATTCCTAGATCGACAAGTCCTTCCACTTTATCTAGGGAAGCTGAATATTCTTCCCATGTCCTAATGGACATCTCATCCCATTTCAGTGCGCACAATCTCTGATCCAATGGCAACTCAGATAAACGTCTTTTTATGTTATCAAATACGTGGTCTGCAAATCCAGTGTCCAGATTGTTAATTGCAATCCATCTTCGCACTGTGCTTTCTGCAGGTAGATGACATCCATTTTTCCTAAGTTTGTTGTAAGCGGACGGAGAATAATAAAATATCATTTTCGCCAAATCTTGTTCCTCCGTCGTGTACGGCACGTTGTCTTTCTTTAGCTGCAATTTAACCATTGTTCGTGAAACTTTGTTCAGACATTTTTGTCTATCTAAAAATTCATCCACCGTTTCTGCTGCTTTAGGAACACGAACTTTGGCTGCCACAGCTCTTTGAAGTTTTTGCTTATGGCATTTTAATGTCAGCTTCAAATCTGCTATCTCCCTTCGCAATGTGCGATTTATCTTCTCCAATCGAGTTGCGTGGGAGATTTTTTTAGTTTTTGTCCTTCGTGCTGGGTAGCTTGTGTAACTGGGTAGCGGTTCAGTTGCTACCCATTCCATTCTATCGTCCTCAGTTTCTGAGAAATATAATTGCGTCTTTGCATAAACCCGCGACGGCATGTTAATAGAATAATCCTCTTGAGGTATCGCGATATCTTCCGTCCCGCTCGCGTTTCCATTCTCTTGCTCCGCGGCGTATCCCTCGATGGTTTCATTCTCCTCTTCTTCGACGGTATATCCCTCGATGATTTGATTCTCCTCTTCTTCGACGGTATATCCCTCGGTGATTTGATTCTCCCCTTCTTCGACGGTATATCCCTCGATGGTTTCATTCTCCTCTTCTTCGACGGTATATCCCTCGATGATTTGATTCTCCTCTTCTTCGACAGTATATTCCTCGATGATTTGATGAAGTTCCGCGATGTCTTGATGGAATTCCTCTCTTTCTCGACATTGTCCCTCATTTTCCCATGGTTTGGGTAGAGCACTCGCTTTTAGTCTGCGTCGTGCATCTGGGCGCAATCTATTGTCGGGCTTGAACATTTCGGGCGAGAAATGTTCAGCACATATACCTGTAATGTAAAATTGTTTAACCTTTGCCAACCGGATACATGGTCCAAACGAATAAAAAATCTATGAGTTCAAAGAATTGCAATGAGGACGAAGAAATATTTTTTGTACCCTACACATGCTTTAATTTATTCTTAATCAATAAAAAAAATGTATTCTTAATAAAAAAATTTATTCGGAAAACTCACTTTCAATGACAAGAATACTAACTTCTACTAATCCGCCGTGCGACGATTTCCGCCATGCAAATCTATTAATTTTTAAATAAGAATGTGTAAATCTGTAATTTATACTTACCCAAACGTCTTATCGTTGATGCGGCATACGATTTTAAATTTGGATTACCTATAAAAAGAGTAATCACAGTTGAAGCATATTTATTTATATATACATATATATATATATATATATATATGATCACATAACAAAATATGAATATTTTACACATACAACGATCAAACAGTATTTCCAGTAAATATTAAAACCAGGGACTTAATACTAAAATTAATGCCATACTATTCTAATTGTAAGCATACCACCGTATTTTTTTAAGCTATACAATCTCAAAGGAAAGAAAACTCTCGTAACAAAATTTTAAACGTCTTATTTTACATAATACAAAATCTGACCGAGGAATCCCTCTCTGAGTAAAATTTCAGCCCTCTAGCTTGCCCGTGAGGATAGGTACAGGGCAAATTAGATTTCGCGCTTTTCTACGCATTTTCCGCTCTCAAATGCGTTCTACAATTCTGAAAAAAATGTGACATATTTTGGATCCAAATGCCCATTTTAGAGAATTTTTCCAGATTTTTTTGTTGCAAACTATGGTCGTAAAAAATGAAAAACCTCAAAAGAATTGGAAATGTGCAAATTTTCTCGAAAATATGAATACATGCTATTCTACTGTGCGGTTCCTTGGTAAAGTATGTAGCGGCCATGGGCACGTACCATAAAACATCTGGCTTGCAAATGGTCAGGACGGTTTGCGAGGCAAGCAGCAATAAAGCTATTTTTGAGAAAGCCGTTTTTAACGCGTACAATTTAGATGTTGTAGACAATGTATGTCCCGTTCGGTAGAATCTTTCGTTGACGGCCTCAATAGCAAATGCTGATATCGTAAACCCCGAGTTTCCGAAGGGTCGCGCCGACCGAGGTCCGAGGGGCCCATGCAAGGC
Organism: Lasioglossum baleicum; assembly: GCF_051020765.1. Lineage (NCBI taxonomy): Eukaryota > Metazoa > Arthropoda > Insecta > Hymenoptera > Halictidae > Lasioglossum > Lasioglossum baleicum. Next base: position 4,637,141 of record NC_134929.1, on the reverse strand, counting down.
CACGGTAAGTACCTCGCCGACCTGGAGGAAATACCGCTATATCATAAAAACCCTAACGGTCACTTTCTGCATCCCCGAAAAAGCGCGCCTCGGGCGCAAGGATGGTGGGAGTGTCCTAAACGAGAAAACTGCCTGATTGGAGGCAATTGTTATCAACTGCCCAATCAGTGCAGTTTAGTGTTTAGAATCCGCCTTTCGGAAAAAGGATAAAAAGGCGTACCGAAGACAGAGTCGGGGAGAAGCTACAGAGAGACTTGTAGAAGCAACGACTACGATTGAATAAAGAGACCTTCCCGCGAACTTGTTTCTATTCTCATTTCGAACACGACCATCCAAGCTTCTTCAAGTACTATAACAGGCAGTGCCGCGGGTGTATATTACGTAATTTTTATCGTTATTACATTGAAAAAAGCAATTGTTTGTCCTAAGAAATGCGATGTAAGAGGAAGAAAAATTGTATTGCAATTGCACCATTTTTAATAAAAATGAATTTATATCTATCATTAATAAATATATTAATTTATATTTATAAATTTTTATTCGCTGGGCTTTACGAATAAATTTTCATTCACTGGGTTATTCGAATAAAATTTTATTCGTAATTTTTATTTGCGGCCGAGGACTCACGTTTTTGAACAACTTTTTCCTTTTCCAATATAGGGAGGGTCTCTTTTAGTTTTCGAGATACATATTCGCATTTTCGCGCGCGTATGCGTTATTCTTATAAATTATATATTTAGTTTTTTAATATTGTTTAAATATTTACAATCTTTCAATTGAGTATTAAAAAATGTACCAAAAGGTTCCTTTGAGATTTTGTATTATATTAATTTAGAGCACATTAGATTTGATATGACGGTCGCGCGACCTTAAGTGCATAAATATGTTGTCACGTCGTTTCTCGTTTCTTAGCGAAACGATAGCGACTCCGGGTATTTACAAGCGATACCGCCGGGCCACGTTCGGCCGCGCGAAACGTGGTCCACCCGGGACAAAAATTGTACGCAGGCTCGTCGTCTCTCGAGATCTCTTACGTAAAGTTCGGGCGCCAGGCACAGAAGATGCCACGCTAAATTCGCTATTAAACACGACGAGAGACACCCATACGAGCCCGCGACAATCGATATTACGCGAAGATGAGATACGAATGGTCGCAGGATTCTACGCGGGTGGAACACGAGGCATTCCCCGCGGCGGGAAGGTTTCTCACGCAATAACGACTCAGAGATTCGGCTAACACAACTTTATTCGGTCGACGATGATTACAGAACGGCTGCCGACAACGACCGGCAGCGTTTTGAGGTTAGCCGGCGCGTGACAGGTGGTCGGCGACGGCGATCCGTCGCACGCGCGATTTGACCGTCTACGGTCCTTCTCTTTACGCTCTGAATCCGGCAGCAACGTGATTTTAACGTCGGCGTTCACGATCTTCGCGTTCTACGCCCGAATTCGGATGGAATACGCGTTATTATAAGCTTCTCGTCGGCAGAACAAGTTGCGGAAATACGACGAGAGCACGTGGCGGCGTCGCACCGTGGGACGACTCGAGGTTCGAATACTAACGACAATGACGCGCGGATCCTCGAAAACATAATAGTGCCCGATGCTCGCAATTCCTCCTTCGCCGCGCGTAGCGAGGTCAAGTCTACACGCGGGTCCTCGCCATCCCACCTCTAGCACGGGCACCCGCGAAATATATTCCCCGCGCGTCTATTACACACCGGGTTCTCGCCCCTCGCGGATTACTTCGAATCCGTCTCGAATACCGGCAGCTACGAAATCAGATCGGTGTTTCTACGACGCGATCGCGGACACGACACACTACCGAGCCAACGCGAGAAAGATCACTTTATCGAAATGAGAACTGGCGAAAGCTTACCCAGGGCAACGATCGTTGTTCGCCTCGCTCGTCCCTCGTCTCCGGCAGCGTTTCTTCGTGAGATTACAAAAGACTTAGAATTACGCAATCGTACAAATTCTACTCGCGACTTTCGGTATCTCGAGCCAACGAAGAAGTGATCCTTCGCTGCGTGTCTCGGGAACGCGGAAGAGAAGCGTCCCCCCCTTGCCGCTCTGATCCCCCCGCACGCAGTTCGACCTATCGCGGATAGATTTTCGGACAGGGCCTAGCCCTGCGTGACGGTCCCTGGCACTCGGCGATTTGGTGGTTCTCCGGCAGCGTCGCGTAGGTATTGGCTGCTTCCCGCAGAGGTGGTCGACAGGAGCCAATCCGGCAGCGATCCGGTTTCTCTCCGGATGAGGCGACGGCAAGACGGCTGAGATTCCTTGCTTGGCATCGTCCGTCCTTGTCGGCGCCTCCAGGTTGATTTTCCTGTGCCCCGTCGATTCCTCTTTCCTCTCGGTGTTGTAATTGTCGCCGGCGCCGGTCTCTGTGCCTTCCTCGGCGGGAGAGGTGCTTCGGGTCCCCCCTGGGGCCCGACTACGGTCCTGCAGATACGCGTCGCGCAATTGGCGCGACGCTCAAAAATATTAGAACTCGCCCATGGGTCTCGTTCGCACTCAGGGCGAGCGCTCGCCACGGCGCCTCTCGCGTATTAGGCTGCCAGAGGGCGACCCGGTCTTCCGATAAACGGCATAGGGTGACGTTGGCAAAACTGCCACGTCACAACTCCTCCCCCCCTGGGAGAGACCGGGTCATACCCGTGGGAAGCCTCTGCCAGTTCTCTGGTAGGCTCGGTAACGAACGCTCGACCTCGGTCGTTCCTCGGTATTTCGACAAACACAATACCCGTGCACCATTACCCAGACGATAACAGAAACAAATACTTACGCTCACATGTACAGTGTTTCGGTCGAGGCCTCCTATTCTACTGGCAGCTACCTGAAACGCTCGCTTAATATCGCTAAAGTCACGTAAACGGTTCGAGGTGGGGTTCGGGCACAGAAATGACAAAAGAGTATATATCGCCTCCTAACCGGCAGCTATTGTCCCATTTATTTTCACCCCGGGCCATTCTTGGGGTTTACAGAATAATGTAACGTATTAAGTATCTTATAATCAGTGAAAAGGAACAAAAAAAATCAGTCTTTCTATTCTCGTTAACGTACTAACTTAAACGTAACAGCAACACCCATCATCCGGCATCACCATGGGTTGTGGGGACCCCCCACCTTCCATCTTGGTCCGCACAGGGGGCACGACTTGACGGAGAACCCGGGACGTCCGCAGCGAAAGCAGTAATCGCTTCGGGGGTTAGTGCAGTTTCGCTGCCGGTGCTCCTTGGAGCCGCAACTCCAACACCCTTCTTGTCGGGCTTTCAGATCGTCCTCGGTGTAGCGCCTGCCCGGACCGGCCTTGCGCTGCCATGCAGTGGGTGGCTCCCTGCTCTCTCTGGCCACTGGCTGGCTCCCTTTCCGGCAGCTTGGTCCTTCCCCCTTTTGTTCCGCGGTGGGTACAAACCACTCTAGCGTCGGTACTTTAGCGCCCTTTTCGTACACCCACACTGGTGTGGCACCTTCGGGCCTTCCGGCAGCTTTTCCCGGCCTCTCTCCGGAGGTACTAGGTTTTACTTCCTCCTTCTTCGGTGTTTTGGAGGCTGTTATGCTTGCTTCTCGCATCGAGGCCCTCGCTTTTTTCAGCCGTAGCCGGGCCAGCCCGTGTCGATGCACCCAGGCGAAATCGTTGTCTCCTTCTGGCTGGTGCTCCTTCTCCCTCGGCCCTGGCTCTCTCCCGGCATTACTGTTCGAGCCTGCAGCCTTCACGGACGCGGCGGCCTCCTCGGGATCGATGGTTGTCGAGGGTGTGTTTGTCCCTTCCATAGTTGCCTCTTCCGGCAACATTGCTCCTGCACCTGGGGGTCAACCGGCAGGTCCTCGACCCCCTCGAGGGTGGACTCCAGGTCCTCCATCACCTGCACCTCCCCTTGGTCCGATTCCGGCCTCTCCTCGGCCGACCGGTAGATCGAAGTCTCGGTTTCGTTCCCGTCCGGCAGCTGACTTCGTGGCGTCTGGGTGGCCACGGTTCGCTGGTGGCCCTTCGCCAGGTACCCTTGCAGCAGTCCTCTTACTGCTTTCCAATCGTCGGAGCCGTGAATTCTTTCCAGGGCGGCGCACAGCTCCCCGATCGGCGTCATGGTTCCGGCAGCGTTCGGTGTTGCAGTAGCCCCCTCCATCCGGCAGCGGTTCTTGTAAACACTGTAGGGAAATCTCAAACATTCAGCTACTTGTTTCTGGTGCGTATGATGGACGGTACGCTTTAAGATCGCTGACGTGCGCTTTCCCCAAATCTCTGCCGTCTTCGGTCGACAACCCGTATACCACCGATGATAACTTTCGCGTTATCACGACGGGACCGGTGTATTTGGGGGCTAATTTCGCTGCGACGTGCTGTGCCGCAGATGAAAGGATTCTTTGTCTTTTCATTACTTTATCCCCGACCTCGATTTCTACATTCCTATGCTTTTCGTTATAATAACGCGCCTGATTATTATACGCATCCTCCAGATTTTCTACAACCCAACTGCGTAACGTTTGCAGTTGGGCAACCCTGCCTTTCCACTGTTCTGTGGATTCGACATCTATTTCTAGCGGCGGCTCGCTGCTCGCCCGCAAGCATTTCGCTGGCCTCGGCTCTCGCCCGAAATTTAAAAATGCTGGAGAAGTCTTTAGAACCGAATGATGCGCCGTGTTGTACGCGAATCTGAATTTATCTAAGTGGACATCCCATTCTCGGTGATCCCTCCCGATGTACGCCACCATCATGGTTTTTAAGATTCGATTGACTCTTTCCACGGGGTTTGCCTGCGGGTGGTACGGAGGGGTCGTAGTAATCCGAATACCATATTCTCTCGCTAACTCTTGCAAACATTTGTTTGCAAATTCCGTCCCGTTATCGGTGAGGAGCACATCCGGTGTTCCCCACCTCGAAAAAATGAGGCTTTCGAGGGCCTCCGCGATTTTAGGACCGGTCGCTCTTCGGAGTGGGGCGCACTCAATCCATTTCGTAAATAAGTCCTGCATCACGAGGAGGTATCCATGACCGGACTTGCTAGGAGGGAATGGTCCCATGATATCGGCAGCGACTACTGACCAGGGCATGTCGATACGGCGCCGACCCATCAACCCCGAAGGGAGCGCCTGCTCCACCTTCGTCAGCTGGCAAGTGGTACAGCGTCTTACGTATTCCGCCGTTGTTCGGTACATGCCCGGCCAGTAGTATCTGGTCGCGACGCGGTGGTATGTCTTCTCGATACCTAAATGTCCGGCTTGGGGACCATCATGTGCCTCCTGCAAGATCTCGGTCCTGCGCTCCTCGGGGACCACCAATTTCCACTCGTCCCCATCTCGACCTAAGGTCTCCGCGATCAGGGGGTCGGTTCTCCGGCAAAATAATTCCCCATTCCGAATCGACCAGTTCTTACATTTCTGGGGGTTTCCCTCTACCTCCGCGAACTTGCTCTCGTACCACCTCGCTCGCGAGAGTGCATCCGGCACTCGGTTGAGGGCACCCTGCTGGTATACGACCTCGAAGTCGTATTCGAGGAGTTGTAGAGCCCATCGCGCCAACCTCCTCGAGGGGTTTTGTAATTTGCGCAGCCACCGTAAGCTATTGTGATCCGTGATCACCGTGAATTTATACCCCTCCAGATACGGCCTAAATTTCTGTACCGCCCAGACTATCGCTAAGCATTCCAACTCCGTGGCCGAATACTTTCTTTCCGGCAGCGTAAGAGCGCGACTCGCGAATGCAATTACTTTCTCAGTACCGTCGATCTCCTGTGTCAGCACAGCGCCTAACCCGACAGTACTCGCGTCGGTTTGTACCGTAAATGGTATTTCGAAGTCCGGACAGGATAGTGTCGGTGCGGTAGCTATCATTTCGCGGAGGGTTTCGAAGGCGGATTGCTGTCCGTCCTTCCAAACCCACTCGCAATCCTTCCGAAGCAGTTGGTTTAACGGCTCCGCAAGTGTAGCGAATCCCGGGATGAACCTCCTATACCAGGAAGCCATCCCTAAGAAACGCCGCACTTGCTTCACGTTCTTCGGGGCTGGGTATGACACAATCGGTTGGATTTTATCCGGATCGACCGTTAAGCCTTCTCTGCTGACAACAAAACCCAGATAACGTACCTCAGCGCGGCAAAACTCGCATTTTTCTAGGTTAATTATCAAACCGGCAGCTTTTATTCGGTCTAACACGCGTTTCAACCAGACTAGGTGTTCCTCGAACGTTTTTGTGACGATGATTACGTCATCTAAATAAGAAAACGCGTGGGGTTCCATCTCAGGCCCAATCAGACGGTCTAGTAATCGTTGAAATGTAGCCGGGGCTCCTGTCAGCCCATACGGCATTCTACGGAAATGAAAAAGACCTTTACCCGGCACCGTAAACGCGGTTATCTCGCGACTGTTCGATTCCAACGGGATCTGAAAGTAGGCCTGACTGAGATCGAGGGTCGAGATGTATTTTGCGGATCGCAGTTTATCCAATATCTGAGTCATGAGCGGTAAGGGGTACGCGTCTTTCCTCGAAACCTCGTTCACCTTTCTAAAGTCCAAACAGAAACGATATTTCCCGTTGGGCTTCTTAACCATGACTATTGGGCTTGACCAGCCACTCTGTGACGGCTGTATTATGCCGTCCGCCAGTAAGGTGTCAACTTCGGCGTAAATTGCCTCCTGAATCTTCGGAGAGACGGCATAATAGCGCTGTTTAATGGGTGGGTGACCGTCCACGTCTATTCGGTGGCTGATCAAGTCGGTCAATCCCTTGATCTTTTTAAACTCCGGCAGCTCGGTCTCGAGGAATTTCGTTAACTGATCTTGTTCCGCATCACTCAAGATCTGTAACCCACAACATACGGCGGCTGGCGAAGCGTCATCGAAGGGAAATTTCTCATCCGGGTGAGACGCAAAATACCAGATTGCCTTATGAAACTCCGCAACAATCCCGAAGAGTGCAATCGAATCCGTACCCAAAAGGAGAGGGGTCACGAGATGATCCAATACGCGCGCCGAGATCCGGTGTTCCTTCCTCCCGATTTTCAATACGAAATGGGCCCGCTCGACTGCTCGATCGATTGTCCCCGTGGCGAGTAGGAAGTAACAGGGTTTTCCTGTATTTTCCATGGAAATTACCCCGTCTCCTACCCGATCTATTACGTCTCGACTCACGAAAGTGATAGATGAACCCGAATCCACTAAGGCGCGAACCGGCAGCGTTCCTATCAGTGTTTCGACAGTTAATAGTGGCGGTCTCTTTTCTCCGAATGGTAATACTCGGGCCGATACTAATTCCGGCGGAGTCCCTCTGGCCCCTTCGAGTAACTCCTCCCCCCGTTTCCCGCTGACCTTTCGCATTTCCGGCAGTTCTGTCTGGTTATGCCCGGCGCTCCACACCCGTAGCAATGTATTTGCGGGGCTTCCCGGCAATCCCGCGACCTATGTCCTATCTTCCGACAGTTCCAGCACTCGAACGACGAATCCCCGGTGGCGCGTTGTCTGTCGCGCGTCGGTTCTGTTCGCCGCTCGGTGTTCGCGGTTTCTCCCGGTTTCCCGGGTGGGGTTCTATACGATTGGTCCCTCGACTCTGACCGGTAGCCCGATTCCCTTCGCCCGGCAGCTGAAAAATTTTTCGCGCACGGCGCTAAAGAGTCCCGTTTACCCGGTCCGAGACGGGATTTTCCGTATTCGGGGTTGGGTGATCGGTTACTCGTTTCGCCACTTCCGGCAGCTATCGCGTTTGCGTATTCGAATTGCACGTTCCTCCCTCTCCCCGGTTGTTTATGAGAGGCGTGGCGGTTGGGGTCATACGCGAATATCGGATGGGCCATCTCTGATGGCTTCGGATTACGTTTTAATTTCTGACTATCGGATTCGCGTTCAGCCACTATTAACGCCTTCTCCAGCTGAGGGAATCTGGTGATATTGGCTAACGAAATCGCGTTTCTAATGAGCGGCTTCGCTCCCCAGTATGTCCGATTCACCTTCTTATCCTCCGGCCACGGTGGTACTAATCTATCGAACATCCCTCCCATGCTAGTGAGGTAGTCGCGGACGGGTTCATGTTCCCCTTGCGAACGATCTTTAATGTTTCGCGTTAAGGTGTCCTGGTATTCCGGGTCGCCGAAATAATCCCAGAACTCGTGTACGAACTCGGTCCACGTATCTATTTCCGCGGCCCTCCTCTTGTACCAGTGTAATGCCGTACTCTCCAAACAAACGGTCAGGCAGCGGAGCAAATATCTATCCGGGATGTTGCTATTTCTCCGGTGATCCTCGAGGCGTTCGAGGAAGGCTGCAGAGTCTTCCCCGGGCGCCCCGGAAAATTTTGTACGCCACCGCCGCATGACCTCCGTTAACGGAGTCCCCCGGCAATACATTTCCCCGCTGATACCCGGGGAGGGTTGCGTCGAGGTTCTAGGGAAAGTTTCCGGCCTCCGTTCTTCGGTATCCCGCGGAGGGGAATACGAGGGTTGAGGTGTTTTTCTATCGAAGAGCGGTACCGGTAGATTGAAGTTGCGCGGTGGCGACCTCCCCTCCTCGGCCCGCTCCAAGTCCGAGGTTATCGCGTCCGGATTATCATCCCCGTTCGCGCCATCCTCGTTCTGGGAAAAGTGGTCGTATTCGTCCCCCTCCGGTCGGCCCGGATCCAACATGGTTTCCCGGCAGCGCAAAACCCTTGACCGTTCGACTTCCTAATCTCGTCCTAATCTGCCCCGGCAATAAACACGGCCTGTTTATTGAGGGTCGTACTCGGGCGAGATAATCCCTCTCGAAGGTCTCGCTTCCCAACGCGCGAACAAAAGGAACCCGGTCTCGACCGCGTCTCGCTAACAACACGCGCTTCCAAAAAAAATTCTCGAATTCCGATAGTACTACACCGGGTGGCCTAAATGCTTTCCTATCCCGGCAGCGTGAATGTATTTTCTCGACAATTCGCAACTTCTCCAGCAATTCTCACAAAACCGTACCGATGTAACTCGCAAAAGTCTATCGCAAATCTAAATTGGTGATCGTTCAACGATCTCGCTAATGAACGTTTCTGCCCGGCAGCTTTCCAAACCCGCAGCAAAATATCGTTCCGCAAATAATTTTATCACCCTTAGGTGATCGCAAAGGGCCGCTCCTTTCGGCAGCTAGTAGCCCGTCTCCCAAAATAATTATTATCTGGTGAGCGTAAGATTTTCTAACGATGATCACAAAACGACACGTGACGTTACTTTCTACGACGGCACAGCTCCCTAATACGCCCCGTCCATCACCACAGTTTATATCGGGTTCCTCCGTAACAGAGGAACCACACACAAAAAAAAATATACACAAAATCCAACAATAATTTTCAAATGTTTACATAATATGGGGTCTCCTCTGTGCTATACTGGGGTCCGAACGCGTCGGAGCCGCAGTCCCAAAAAAAAATTTTCAATAAATTAAGACCGACCACGACATAAATATTACCAAAAACGAATAAATGGATCACACGAAATAAATTAGATATCACAGAAACCAAAACTAGATTCTAATGAGGAGAATAGCGAGAAAGTCAGAGAGGGTCGAATCAGCAAGTAGGAGAAGGAGAGAAAAGAAAAGTAGAGGAAACGAAAGAGAAGAGTGAGAAGAGAACAGAAGTATGGAATGAGAAAGAGAGAGAAGCAGTAGAGAAAGTAAAGACGAGTAGTCGCTATTCTCACCCGAAAATTCAAAATTATTTACAATTTATATTTACAATTTAAACACGAATGTACGAGAGAAAAAAATTTTACAATAATAAATAAAGACAATGACCCGAATAAATAAATAACAAGAACAAATACGGAAGAATAAATATCAAAGGTAGAGAAATAATCGAACGACCAATAAATAAATAGCACGGGGAAGACCGAATTAATCAAAATGTCAGCTAATAATTGAAGTCAAAATTGTTCATTTACACACCGAACATCATGGAATCTACTAGAACCCTCTCACCGAAGTCGCATGCCCAATCTCCTCTTACAGAGAACAGTTTACCATTCTCCTTGAGCAGAATTGCGCATGAGACAACTGATCGCGTTGCTAGTTAATCTCAGCTCGATGTGCGTTCCACAGCAAAATTACACAGCAAAAAAAAATATTTCAGGTATCATATAATAAATGAATTCAATCGAATAATCAGAGGCAATAATACACAATCAAAACCGGCAGCTGTATTTGCAATCAATTTCGGAAATTTACATCCGAAATTAAATTCAATCACTACCACAACAAATCAAATAAATTCCAGTGAGGACAAGGTAACATAAGAAATGTGCTCGCTTCGTTGGCTCTGCGAAGGTCGTAACCATTTCACGGTCGGAACGGGTGTTTGTTTTTCGACGCCTGTACGGCCTCGCTCGCGTACCGACTTTGTTCGTTCGACGAGAAGCAAATTGAAAAAGTCGAATATTACGTGAGAGCCTCGCGTCGTTCCGCGTATCTCTTTTCGAAACAGCCCTTTTACAAGTCGCTCTTTCAGCGAGAGGTCCCTGTTCGGGCGCCAAATTTGTCACGTCGTTTCTCGTTTCTTAGCGAAACGATAGCGACTCCGGGTATTTACAAGCGATACCGCCGGGCCACGTTCGGCCGCGCGAAACGTGGTCCACCCGGGACAAAAATTGTACGCAGGCTCGTCGTCTCTCGAGATCTCTTACGTAAAGTTCGGGCGCCAGGCACAGAAGATGCCACGCTAAATTCGCTATTAAACACGACGAGAGACACCCATACGAGCCCGCGACAATCGATATTACGCGAAGATGAGATACGAATGGTCGCAGGATTCTACGCGGGTGGAACACGAGGCATTCCCCGCGGCGGGAAGGTTTCTCACGCAATAACGACTCAGAGATTCGGCTAACACAACTTTATTCGGTCGACGATGATTACAGAACGGCTGCCGACAACGACCGGCAGCGTTTTGAGGTTAGCCGGCGCGTGACAGGTGGTCGGCGACGGCGATCCGTCGCACGCGCGATTTGACCGTCTACGGTCCTTCTCTTTACGCTCTGAATCCGGCAGCAACGTGATTTTAACGTCGGCGTTCACGATCTTCGCGTTCTACGCCCGAATTCGGATGGAATACGCGTTATTATAAGCTTCTCGTCGGCAGAACAAGTTGCGGAAATACGACGAGAGCACGTGGCGGCGTCGCACCGTGGGACGACTCGAGGTTCGAATACTAACGACAATGACGCGCGGATCCTCGAAAACATAATAGTGCCCGATGCTCGCAATTCCTCCTTCGCCGCGCGTAGCGAGGTCAAGTCTACACGCGGGTCCTCGCCATCCCACCTCTAGCACGGGCACCCGCGAAATATATTCCCCGCGCGTCTATTACACACCGGGTTCTCGCCCCTCGCGGATTACTTCGAATCCGTCTCGAATACCGGCAGCTACGAAATCAGATCGGTGTTTCTACGACGCGATCGCGGACACGACACACTACCGAGCCAACGCGAGAAAGATCACTTTATCGAAATGAGAACTGGCGAAAGCTTACCCAGGGCAACGATCGTTGTTCGCCTCGCTCGTCCCTCGTCTCCGGCAGCGTTTCTTCGTGAGATTACAAAAGACTTAGAATTACGCAATCGTACAAATTCTACTCGCGACTTTCGGTATCTCGAGCCAACGAAGAAGTGATCCTTCGCTGCGTGTCTCGGGAACGCGGAAGAGAAGCGTCCCCCCCTTGCCGCTCTGATCCCCCCGCACGCAGTTCGACCTATCGCGGATAGATTTTCGGACAGGGCCTAGCCCTGCGTGACGGTCCCTGGCGCTCGGCGATTCGGTGGTTCTCCGGCAGCGTCGCGTAGGTATTGGCTGCTTCCCGCAGAGGTGGTCGACAGGAGCCAATCCGGCAGCGATCCGGTTTCTCTCCGGATGAGGCGACGGCAAGACGGCTGAGATTCCTTGCTTGGCATCGTCCGTCCTTGTCGGCGCCTCCAGGTTGATTTTCCTGTGCCCCGTCGATTCCTCTTTCCTCTCGGTGTTGTAATTGTCGCCGGCGCCGGTCTCTGTGCCTTCCTCGGCGGGAGAGGTGCTTCGGGTCCCCCCTGGGGCCCGACTACGGTCCTGCAGATACGCGTCGCGCAATTGGCGCGACGCTCAAAAATATTAGAACTCGCCCATGGGTCTCGTTCGCACCCAGGGCGAGCGCTCGCCACGGCGAATCTCGCGTATTAGGCTGCCAGAGGGTGACCCGGTCTTCCGATAAACGGCATAGGGTGACGTTGGCAAAACTGCCACGTCACAATGTATACACAAATCTTATACATACATACTCGAAAAACTGTGCGCTGCTACGAATTGGCCATGCCTGCCCTAGCGAGCGTGTGCGAAAGAGTGAGAGCGCGAGTACGTGAGAGAGAAAGCGACGAAGGTGCGACGATCTGTGCGGTATGTTTTACATATGTTGTGTTGTGACGATCGGCCTATACATTATACATACAATGCGAGGTAGGTCGCGGCCGCGAGTCAGGGCCACAGCGAATCCTCGATCTTGACCATATGATCAGCCTACTTCGTCATTGCTCCCTACATGTACAGAAAAAAAACTTTGCCACCAACAGGATTCGAACCCCAGTCTATCTGTCCGTAGTCCAACGCATTAACCGCTTTGCCAACTGGCAATATTAAAAGGGCTACGAACATTCTGGCATATGTACAGTGACTTGGAAAAATATTCGGACGCTCTAAACAAGACGATAACTTTTTTGATATTGTACTATACGATTTGAACTCTTTTGGGAAGCTGGAGCAATTAGCTTTCTACAGGATGCGAAAGATTTTATTTTCAAAAATAGCAATTGATCGAAATTGTAGAAAAAATTATAAATAAAAGTGAATTTTACCATTTTTTTATGTGGGTCTATATCGAAAATAGAAAAAGTATGTTTTGTAGATCTGTGTCAATTATATGCACTGTGAAAGTTTCATCGAGATTGGTTGATCCAGGAAAAAACGACAGGCATTGGAGAAAGAAAGATGCAAAAATTATTAGATATACATATGTAGGCCGAAAAATCGTGAAAATCTGCAATTAAACGAAAACGCGCGGTTTCCGTCGTGTCTGAACGGGCTCTAATTCTTCGATCGAAGTCCTTGGTCGCCTGTGCTATCGAACGCTGCGCCGCACTGTGGGGTATTTGATCCGAAAAAGTGGAAAAAATTCGATTTCTAAATTTTTGCGTATGGCATGTTCGTTGTTCATTGTTCGTTGTAGTTAAAGGTCTGAAGAATAAGGCTGCAATATTATTTTTTCTATTTGTACACCCGTGAACTAGTAAACTTCATCGAAAGTCGAGAGATTTTAAGGCGCGCTTGGCGTTCTTAAACTCTCTAAGACAGCGTCTGTTCATTGGCTATTTTCAAGTGTTTGAAGGAAAATTCTGTAAATTCTTGTATTACAAAAGTTGTTCAGGTAGGTATACAGAGCACTTTCGCATAGATTTTATTTTGTTATCATCTAAATTAGTATAGTTATTAATATTTGAATATTACCAATCATTCTGTTAGCTTTTCAAAAATTACAAAACTTTATTGACAATTTTGTTATAGTATAAAGCTTTATTGAGTGCTCTTTTTGGTGTCATTACATTCGGTAAAGATTTGTGATTATAAGCCCATAAATTTTGATTCCGGATATGTCCGGATTCAAATTTTATAGCTAATTTAGTATTAAGCGTTGAGCAGCGTTTCGCGTACGCCTGCATGTTCGGCTACGATTGCTACGGCTGGTCTGGATTGGAAAATCGTGACCCATTTTGTTATAACTTTAGAACCAGTAGAGATATTGCAATGAAATTTTCACTAAAATTATTTAAAAAATAGCAATTTTTAACTATAGGTAAATAAAATTTTTTTTGCATTTACATCATTTCAATATAATTTATGTGTAAAAATAATTCTTTTCAGCTTTTCGGTGCAAATATTCCACTATCGCCACGGTCTTTCATGGGTTCTCGATAATCTGAGGAAAAAATGTTTCGAACAAAAGAGGAACAGTATTTAGTCGTCTACAAATTTCAATATGTAAAAGTTAAAAAAAATTTTTTTTTTCAAAAAATTGAGGTAAATTTTATTTTTTAAATACTAAAATGTATTTTGGATTTCATAATGTCGTAGCTGATCTTAAGACGAATCCAACGATATATAATATTATAACCTTGAACCTATAAAGAACGCTACAATAGTTTTTTCCACTTTTTCGGGTCAAATACCCCACAGTGCGCCGTGTCATAGAGCGGCACTGATTGATCTCGGCTCGGGTATATCGGTGTGAACACCACAATATTGACTCGAGTGAATCGAATGCTCAAACTTCTTAATTTTAATGATCGGTTTATGGGACTTTTACTAGCTTATTCCTGGCATTTCTCTGATTAAAATGATACCAAACACGATATAATTTCAACTTTATTTAGTGGTTTAATCGACAATGAAAGTTTCGGACGCAACGAAGAACAGCGTATGGGACATTCTTTGAACTGTGCCGGCGAAGCACAGTGGTCTGGTAGCTCGCTTTTTGTGGCCAAAACTATTGTAGCGTTATTTCAAGGTTTAATGTTATATTATTATAGGTCGTTGGATTCGTCTTGATACCAGTTAGAATATTATGACGTAAAAAATGTATGTTAATATTTAAAACATTGAGGTGACCTTCATTTTTGATAAAAAAAAGAGATTTTTCTTTAACTTTTTGTATTAAAGTTTGTAGAAAAGTGAATACTGATTAACTCTCGTTGGAAACATTTTTTTGTCAGATCATCGGAAATATTTGAAAAGTCTTGTTAACAATTCTCACACTGCATACTATTGTCTAGAAATCGCGGAAAAGTAGCTGGGATTGAATTCTTCATAGGAATTATGTATACGAAATCTAGTAATGAGAGGTTTTCGGGGTCTCTGACTGGCGCAGAGAAAATATATACATATGTTGTACATACATTGTAATTCCAAGCTGCTACGCAAGATTCAAGTGGAACTGCGTATCCAGGCGTCGAATAACCGCGGGCCCGTATTTGTTAAAATCCGTTTATAGTTCAAGATTGTAGTTAAACTTTATACATAAATTCTCTATAAACGCGAAAATCTTTCAACGATAAACGCGAAAAAAATACAAACGCGACGCGGAGAGTCGCAGTCGTCGCACAGTTCAAACGCGCCCGTGAGTCATCATAACGTTACACCACAGTCAAACTTCTTCATTTTCCATGATTCTGTTATGGGATTTTCACTACCTTATTTCTGGCATTTTTCTGATTAGAATGATACCAAACACGATATAATTTGAACAGAATTTAGTGGTTTAATTGACGGTATGTACTGTCACGTCGTTTATCGTTTCTTGGCGAAACGATAGCGACTCCGGGTATTTACAAGCGATACCGCCGGGCCACGTTCGGCCGCGCGAAACGTGGTCCACCCGGGACAAAAATTGTACGCAGGCTCGTCGTCTCTCAAGATATCTTACGTGAAGCTCGGGCGCCAGGCACAGAAGGTGCCACGCGAAATCCGCTAATAATCACCGCGAGAGAGAGAGGGAGACCGACATACGAGCCTGCGACAATCGAAATTACGCGAAGATTTTCACGAATGGTCGCAGGATTCTACGCGGGTCGAACACGAGGCATTCCCCGCGGCGGGAAGGTTTCCCACGCAATAAACACTCTCGTACTATCTTGGTTAACACAATTTATTGTTTCGATGTTATAATGACGCAGCCGGCAGCTACCGGCAGCGTTTTGAGGTTAACCGGCGCGTAACAGGTGTTCGGCAACGAGAGCTCGTCGTACGCGCGCTTCGACCTTTCCTGGTCCGTTTCTGTTCGCTACGAATCCGGCAGCAACGTGATTTTATTGTCGGCGTTCACGATTTTCGCGTTCTACGCCCGAATTCGGATGGAATACGCGTTATCATTAGCTTCTCGTCGGCGGAACAAGTCGCGGAAATACGACGAGAGCACGTGGCGGCGTCGCACCGTGGGACGACTCGAGGTTCGAATTTAAACGATCAAGATACGCGGATCCTCGAAAAGAAATGGCGCCTAGCACTCGAAAAACCTCCTTCACCTCGTATAGCGAGGTCAACTATACTCGGATCCTCGCTAACCGACCTCTGGCACTAGCACCCGCGAAATTCCTCGCGTTCTTGATATCCGACGGATTCTCGCCGTTCGCGGATTACTTCGAACCCGTCTCGAACACCGGCAGCTACGAATTCCCGTCGGTGCTTCTACAACGCGATCGCGGACACGACACACTACCGAGCCAACGCGAGAAGAATCACTTTAACGAAAAGAGAACTGGCAAAAGCTTACCCAGGGTAACGGTTGATGTTCGCTTCCTCGTCCCTCGTTTCCGGCAGCTTTTCTTAGCACGATTTACAACACTAATCGATTATACAATGGTTCAGATTCTACGCACGACTACTCTATATTCGAGCCAACGAAGAAGTGATCCTTCGCGGCGTCTCTCGGGAACGCGGAAGAGAAGCGTCCCCCCCTTGCCGCTCTAATCCCCCCGCACGCAGTTCGACCTATCGCGGATAGATTTTCGGACAGGGCCTAGCCCTGCGTGACGGTCCCTGGCGCTCGGCGATTCGGTGGCTCTCCGGCAGCGACGCGTGTGTATTGGCTGCTTCCCGCAGAGGTGATCGACGGGAGCCAATCCGGTAGCGATCCGGTAGCGATCCGGTATCTCTCCGGATGAGGCGCCGGCAAGACAGCTGAGATTCCTTGCTTGGCATCGTCCGTCCTTGTCGGCGCCTCCAGGTTGATTTTCCTGTGCCACGTCGATTCCTCTTTCCTCGCGGTGTTGCAATTGTCGCCGGCGCCGGTCTCTGTGCCTTCCTCGGCGGGAGAGGTGCTTCGGGTCCCCCCTCGGGGCCCGACTACGGTCCTGCAGATACGCGTCACGCAATTGGCGCGACGCTCAAAAATATTAGAACTCGCCCTTGGGTCTCGTTCGCACCCAGGGCGAGCGCTCGCCACGGCGCCTCTCGTGTATTAGGCTGCCAGAGGGTGACCCGGTCTTCCGATAAACGCATCGGGTGGCGTTGGCAAAACTGCCACGTCACAGTACATATGAAGTGACTTTAGAACATAAGAGTATGTATAGCGAGTGAAAAAGAAAGAGAAATTGCGATCTCGACGCTAGGCAAAGATTAAAAAACGAGAAAAATTACTTTATAAAATATGCTGAACTGTTTTATATTTTTATTATTTAACGTTCGGTTTCGCAAATATAAAGACGCGATGAACTATGACCGATCATGTCGCAAAACCGAACACCGTGTCAAGTCACGCGCGTCGCTCGCTCCATTACAATTTTTTGATAAGAAACAAAATTAAATAAATCTTAAATAAATCTTAAGCACATTACTTAAAACAGTTGAAAAACTACAAAAAGTGTGCCTTTTCCTGACGGATGCAAACGCTCCAATTCGATAGGTTTCCTTCGATGGTATTTAAACTGTAGAGGTTTAAATGACGATGGACGTTTCGGGCGCAAGGAAGGATAGCGCGTATAGAAAAGAAAGAGACGCGGAGAGTCGCAGTCGCCGGCACAGTTCAAAGGCCCGCGCGTGGTCTCGCTTTACACGCGCTGTCCTTCTCTACGTTCAGCTCGCCTCCTAGAAGTTAGCCCCCCACTTGTTGAATTAAACAATTTCAACAGTTGTGCTGAATTGTGCTATGTTTGTGCTATATTGTGCTCGAATATTATAACTATAATATGAAAAATAAGATGAAAAAATGAGAAAAACGATTTTTTGAGTAGCCCCCCACTTTTCATTTTTTTCAGTTTTCTCAATTGTGCTAAGTTGTGCTAAGTTGTGCTAAGATTGTGCTCAAGTATTACTTTAAAAAAATTATAAATAAAAAAGTTATGGTGAAAAAACGTTTTCGACATCTAATTAACGTTTAAGTAAGAAACAGTTATCCAAACAGCATATAATCATATATCTGAGTTGTGCTAGCCTAGCACAAGTCAGCACAACTTTTAATTTCCCCAGCTCAACGATATAAAGGGCACTTTACTCTTGTGCGCTGCCCTTCGCGCTAAGGTACTTTTACCATTTTTGGTCTTTCTGGTCATCCGAACATAGTAATATTGCATATCTGAGTTGTGCTAGCCTAGCACAAGTCAGCACAACTTTTAATTTCCCCAGCACAACGATATAAAGGGCACTTTACTCTTGTGCGCTGCCCTTCGCGCTAAGGTACTGTACCATTTTTGGTCTTTCCGGTCATCCGACAAGCATAATATTGTATATCTGAGTTGTGCTAGCCTAGCACAAGTCAGCACAACTTTTAATTTCTCCAGCACAACGATATAAAGGGCACTTTACTCTTGTGCGCTGCCCTTCGCGCTAAGGTACTTTTACCATTTTTGGTCTTTCTGGTCATCCGAACATAGTAATATTGCATATCTGAGTTGTGCTAGCCTAGCACAAGTCAGCACAACTTTTAATTTCCCCAGCACAACGATATAAAGGGCACTTTACTCTTGTGCGCTGCCCTTCGCGCTAAGGTACTTTTACCATTTTTGGTCTTTCTGGTCATCCGAACATAGTAATATTGCATATCTGAGTTGTGCTAGCCTAGCACAAGTCAGCACAACTTTTAATTTCCCCAGCACAACGATATAAAGGGCACTTTACTCTTGTGCGCTGCCCTTCGCGCTAAGGTACTTTTACCATTTTTGGTCTTTCTGGTCATCCGAACATAGTAATATTGCATATCTGAGTTGTGCTAGCCTAGCACAAGTCAGCACAACTTTTAATTTCCCCAGCACAACGATATAAAGGGCACTTTACTCTTGTGCGCTGCCCTTCGCGCTAAGGTACTTTTACCATTTTTGGTCTTTCTGGTCATCCGAACATAGTAATATTGCATATCTGAGTTGTGCTAGCCTAGCACAAGTCAGCACAACTTTTAATTTCCCCAGCACAACGATATAAAGGGCACTTTACTCTTGTGCGCTGCCCTTCGCGCTAAGGTACTGTACCATTTTTGGTCTTTCCGGTCATCCGACAAGCATAATATTGTATATCTGAGTTGTGCTAGCCTAGCACAAGTCAGCACAACTTTTAATTTCTCCAGCACAACGATATAAAGGGCACTTTACTCTTGTGCGCTGCCCTTCGCGCTAAGGTACTTTTACCATTTTTGGTCTTTCTGGTCATCCGAACATAGTAATATTGCATATCTGAGTTGTGCTAGCCTAGCACAAGTCAGCACAACTTTTAATTTCCCCAGCACAACGATATAAAGGGCACTTTACTCTTGTGCGCTGCCCTTCGCGCTAAGGTACTTTTACCATTTTTGGTCTTTCTGGTCATCCGAACATAGTAATATTGCATATCTGAGTTGTGCTAGCCTAGCACAAGTCAGCACAACTTTTAATTTCCCCAGCACAACGATATAAAGGGCACTTTACTCTTGTGCGCTGCCCTTCGCGCTAAGGTACTTTTACCATTTTTGGTCTTTCTGGTCATCCGAACATAGTAATATTGCATATCTGAGTTGTGCTAGCCTAGCACAAGTCAGCACAACTTTTAATTTCCCCAGCACAACGATATAAAGGGCACTTTACTCTTGTGCGCTGCCCTTCGCGCTAAGGTACTTTTACCATTTTTGGTCTTTCTGGTCATCCGAACATAGTAATATTGCATATCTGAGTTGTGCTAGCCTAGCACAAGTCAGCACAACTTTTAATTTCCCCAGCACAACGATATAAAGGGCACTTTACTCTTGTGCGCTGCCCTTCGCGCTAAGGTACTGTACCATTTTTGGTCTTTCCGGTCATCCGACAAGCATAATATTGTATATCTGAGTTGTGCTAGCCTAGCACAAGTCAGCACAACTTTTAATTTCTCCAGCACAACGATATAAAGGGCACTTTACTCTTGTGCGCTGCCCTTCGCGCTAAGGTACTTTTACCATTTTTGGTCTTTCTGGTCATCCGAACATAGTAATATTGCATATCTGAGTTGTGCTAGCCTAGCACAAGTCAGCACAACTTTTAATTTCCCCAGCACAACGATATAAAGGGCACTTTACTCTTGTGCGCTGCCCTTCGCGCTAAGGTACTTTTACCATTTTTGGTCTTTCTGGTCATCCGAACATAGTAATATTGCATATCTGAGTTGTGCTAGCCTAGCACAAGTCAGCACAACTTTTAATTTCCCCAGCACAACGATATAAAGGGCACTTTACTCTTGTCTGCATTAGAAGGACTTTCCTTTGAGCAATGATCCTATGAATTAGTATCATTATTGGAGTGTTTGGGAGAACTGTAGTCGTGGTTTTGAATTGCCGGATGTCACGAAAGAAAGATGTAGGAAGGGTATATGAAGTATGGAAAAAGGACAGTCTAGAATGTAACGGGAAACTGAGTGTATGTTGTATAAATATGTTCTTAATAAATGGTATGTGCAAGATGATAGTGGCAATGGTGAAGTAAATGAGATTATACTGGACAATGTACACTTGTGAAGACGACTAAGGTACGTGACACGTAATTACGGGTGTTTAGCTCACAGTAGAAACGTAATGATCTGTCGATCATGATAGACAGACGATAGTGCCGCGGTCGATTTACGCAGGCCTATTGATACATGTGTACTTACCATTGTGGATTATCGGTTTCGGAAAGAATTAAAAGTGGTAATTTTGAATTTGTTCGAGAAGGAGATAGCACCGTGCGTTCGTTAGGACGATCGGTGAGTTGTGCATAGGGAAACTCGGGGAGATAATTGAAATTTTGGCCTTTTATGTGTGTGTGACTTATACAGAATATTTTAATACACTATAGCAATAGTAATGTTTCTTTTCCAAATCGGTAATACAAATAGATTAGATTATTTTACTTATGTAAAAGTATACAATAGCAGGAATACATATAACGTAATAACATAAATACATATAACGGCACATAAATAATGCAAATATATGAGCATGTGGTATATATATTTGTAATGTATTATTTAATACTATTATTAATATTATTTTTCATAACATCATTATTTTGAATTTTAATTTATATACATTATATAATTTATATATATTAGTTATATTACAGAGCATAGGTATATGAGCCCTATTAAATGTTGTCTTCAGTCGTCTAGTTCTCTGCAGGTACTTCGAAACTGAAAAGAAGTTGTACTATCAATATGCATGGAAATGTTAAATATTATATTAGAGATTATAGCTATTTTTTTTTTTTTTTTTTTTTAATTGTTTTACGTGCAGGGTGTAAAATCTTTATGACATGCCCCGGGATCATCGCAACCCCCGGGTGTGTGGGGACTCCCCCGCCTGCGCCCACGAACTTAATCAGGTGGCGCGTGCATTGGCCTCTGGTGCGCTTGTGCTTAGTAGTGCAATACACAGGTCACACGGGGTATACCCGCACTAAATCTCATCCTACACGGGACTCCAAATGTGGCGAGAAGAGGTGGCCGGAACTACCCAGGGCTTTTCCATCGGCCTGGGTGTAGGTATATGAACTTCTTTGAAACGTTGGCTTCAGTCATCTAATTCTCCTCGGCTACCTCAAAACTGTAAGAAGTTGTAATATCAATATGCATGTGAAAGTTAAATGTTATATTAGAAAGTATAGGTATATGAGCTCTTTTCAAAAGTTGTCTTCTGTCCTCTATTTCTCCTCGGCTATCTCGAAACTGTAAGAATTTGTAATATTAATATGCATGTAAAAGTTAAATGAAATGTAATATGATTTGGATATTGAAACCCAACTCCTACCTTTACACTCTTCCACGCTTGCTGTATAATTCATTTTTTTTTAACAAGTTGTCTTCTGTCCTCTATTTCTCCTCGGCTATCTCGAAACTGTAAGAATTTGTAATATTAATATGCATGTAAAAGTTAAATGAAATGTAATATGATTTGGATATTGAAACCCAACTCCTACCTTTACACTCTTCCACGCTTGCTGTATAATTCATTTTTTTTTAACAAGTTGTCTTCTGTCCTCTATTTCTCCTCGGCTATCTCGAAACTGTAAGAACTTGTAATATTAATATGCATGTAAAAGTTAAATGAAATATAATATGATTTGGATATTGATACCCAACTCCTACCTTTAC
The DNA here is from genome assembly GCF_051020765.1 of Lasioglossum baleicum. Lineage (NCBI taxonomy): Eukaryota > Metazoa > Arthropoda > Insecta > Hymenoptera > Halictidae > Lasioglossum > Lasioglossum baleicum. The sequence continues at coordinate 4,615,058 of NC_134929.1, read as the reverse complement.
ACTCTTCCACGCTTGCTGTATAATTCATTTTTTTTGAACAAGTTGTCTTCTGTCCTCTATTTCTCCTCGGCTATCTCGAAACTGTAAGAATTTGTAATATTAATATGCATGTAAAAGTTAAATGAAATATAATATGATTTGGATATTGAAACCCAACTCTTACCTTTACACTCTTACACGCTTGCTGTTTAATTTATTTTGATGTACAGACAAGCTACTGGATTCACAGTATTTTCTCCGCTAACTGCTTGACATTTTTTTAATAAATCGTTGAATAGAATCCATTTATCTCCATAAATGGCATAAGCGGTGTAATGGCCTACTGATGTTGCTCTGGTTCCACCGCTGTAGTGTATAATTCCAACCAAGGAGAATGACGTAGTTCCAATCTTAATGTTTCTTGGAAATGTTTTCAATTCTATTTTTGCATTTCTATCACCAATGCATTCCAGAAGTAAATGAGAATTAAAATTCAGGTTCACATTGACGTCGTCTCTACATTTTTTGCAGGTTTTGTAGTTACAATTTATATATTCTTGAATCGCCTGCGCAATAGCACGGTATCCATGCGATTCAATCGTTTCAAAGTCGAGGTTTATCAGTGTTATATTTCTTGTTTTTGTTGTTTTGCAATTATTGCATTCTTTCTGCAATGTACAACTTGAATCATCCTTTAGAAGGTGCTCGCACAATATGCACACATTCGAAATTGCATCTATCGTGGTAACATTGTACTTCTTTTTAGTGACAAAATGTCCAATTTTTCTTAAGATTGATGCTCGTTGTCGATAAATTGACTTAACTGTACCTTTATTTATAAAATTTTTAATAAATATAAATGTTTCTGTTGTAGCATTCTGTATAGTGTCGTAGAATGCTTCGTGCATGCATGCAGCAGCAAATAATTGGACAACACTATCGAACCCGCACGTGTTTAATACAACGACTCTATTTTCTCCATCATTAAAAGATTCGCAAATGTTTCCATTCTGTAACATTGCGATGTCAATTTTTTTTCTCTTGCAAACTCCTGCAAAATCGGGCCGAGGTTGGAGGTAACTTCTTTTATAAGTTTTCTTGTCGTTTTTATTTCGCCAATTGTGTTCATGACTTAAATCAGAGTGTTCATTTTCTGATGTTTCGTTCGTAAATATGGTATCGCATTCTTTATTGATATTTGCGTCAGTAATTTCGTTCAGTGCCGAAATTCTACGTGTTTGTGCAGTTTCTTCAATAATATTTGTATCTCGGGTTTCGATAAAATGAATTTCATTTTCTTCATTCTTCTTTTCCATTTCGTTTTCTATATTTTTAGTTTCATTTTCACATGTAGGTAATTGTTCCGCTGCTGTTAATTTTGCACGTCCAGAAAATGATTGTAAGTGCAATGTTACAAATTTATCGATGCGCATCGGACGTGTAGTATTTTTGAACAGCCGATGTTTACAGTCGTTGAATTCGGCCTCCACTGCGGAAGATGTTGCAGTTGATGTTCCATAAGTAAAAATGGGCTCCATAATTTTCGAATATAGCGGGAAATATAACAACAACGCTATTATTCGCTTCCCTATTCCTATGGCATAATATGGGTTCACATTCTGTCCCGGATTTTTCAATGCATTATTTTTTGCCATTGTTACGCATTCAGCAGAGAAATTTTTCCACCATGCATTAATATTGGAGGCGCTCTTCGTTTCTTCCATTTCCGTATCAGATTCATGAAAATCATCTATTCTATGTTCCGTCTCTTCTTCATCTTCAATGATTTCACGCGGAACTATATTCTGGGTAACAACTTTCTGTAATGTTTTAAAACATTTCCCTGCATAAGACGGATTATTATTTGTAGTGTTCCTGAACATTTCACTGTTTGAAAGAACAATAGCACATTTTGTTACTTCCTGGAATTCTGTGAAGTCTGTGATTTTCGTCAGAAATGCCATAACTGTTATGTAAAATATGCGCACTTGAGGATGAACACCTTTTAATTCTTTCCATTTTGCAACCATGTGGATAAAATGAGAAACGTCTAAGCGCAAAAATGTAGATGGCAGATTTTTCGTTTCTTCACTTAAACATACGAAACACTGTGACAAGTAGTGTTCCAAATTTCTGCATTGTCCAAATGCTCTAACGATAGCTCCTATCAAAGCTCGATCAAAATCACAAACTACTTGTTTTGGTAATGGAAAATTTGATTTGTGTGCCATACCAATTCGTATTATTTCTAGCAGCCAAAAATGTATCGTGTTCGTATTTTGTGAGGCGCTCAACATTTGAAATACTGGCATATGTGAGGTTTTAGTTTTGGTGACAACTTGATATAAATATATGTGGGAAGATAATTCTCCTGATGGGTTTTTAAATTTTTTTATCAAAGAACCAGTTCCGTCTATACAGATATATTTCGAATTTTGAACGAAAATTGAAGCTTGTTCCGGTGTCCAATAGTGCACATAAAATGGATCTAATCCAATGGCGTGTATTTGCCCTGCATGCTGATTGTACTTCATGACTTGTAAATTATGAAGCGGATCTGAAGCTGTAATCGCTAGACTGATCTTCTCGCGTTCTTGTTTCGCTTTTGACAATATTTGATTTTTAGGTAAATGCGCTGGTTCTGGATCACCGAATTTCATTAATTTATTAGCTTCATTTCGACGCCAAATGCAAGGTAAAATATTTCCGTCTAACATGTTTTTGGATACCTCGATTCTTCGATATCCTTTTAAGTGACGCTTTTTTGTGTGTGTTACGGAAGCATCGAAATTTTCGATGATGCATTCCATGAGGACATCTTTTCCGGATTGTGGTTTATTTACTACTATCCCCGAAAAGCTGCAATTACACTCCGTGCAAGCGGCCACGATTTTTAAATAAATTCCTGTCTCCGACATTTTGCATCGTTTAAATGATAAGGCACATGGTATCCGTATCTGTTGCCATAATTGGTCAAATAAAACATCAGTCCAAATATTTTTCAATAATACATTATATGTTCTTTCTGTTAATTTTGTATCTGCGTAATCTGCTCCTACAGGACCCATTGCTAGCCATGTTTTGAATGGCAAAACCAATTGTAATTCAATTTTTTCGTCACTGCGCGTGTCATTCAAACTACATTCCGATTCATTTAACACAGAATTTGATAGTTTTTCAATGCCGTGATATGTAAGAAATTTATTCCAAAGATCATATCTATTTCCTTGAAGGATGGTGTAAAGGTATTTTGGCAATAATTTTTTGCCAAATTTCTCTTCAAAATCCGCACTAACACATTCGTATACTTTTGCACTTGGAACAACAGGTTTTCCGCACGAATCCGAAAGAATCTTATATTTTTCTTCTAAAATTAGATGCAATAATTCCACTGCGTATTTTGCCATATTAATAATACAACAATTTAATTGCACTATCACAATAATTCACACCGTTAAGACCGTGATTGTGTTTCTTGTTAAAGAATATGTTTTCTGGTGGAATAAAACACTTTTAGTGAAATATCCTGCCTAAACCGACTTTAGCGTCGAACTGAGCTCCCGACTCTCCTCTTGTTCGTCGCTTCGGCTGCCGATCGTCTTTTTGATAGCCGATCGTCACTTCGATGTTCGATGTGACGCACGCCACCCGTTACATTGTAACAATATGATTGAGTTTTTCGTTACGCCGTGTTTTACTTCAACATTTCTCGTACACTGTTTGCTTTTGAGAAGCAAGGTATATATTTTTAATTAAATAAAAATGACAGTTATTATTCGATATTCTCACTTCTAAGGCTAGGCATAGACTGACCGAGTTCAGCAGTTCGTCGATTCATTTGAAACGAAAGAACAACATGCATTATTGGACTAAAAACAAAAGTATTGCGAAATAATATTTGGACTGATGTTTTATTTGACCAATTATGGCAACAGATACGGATACCATGTGCCTTATCATTTAAACGATGCAAAATGTCGGAGACAGGAATTTATTTAAAAATCGTGGCCGCTTGCACGGAGTGTAATTGCAGCTTTTCGGGGATAGCAGTAAATAAACCACAATCCGGAAAAGATGTCCTCATGGAATGCATCATCGAAAATTTTGGATGCTTCCGTCACACACAAAAAAAAGCGACACTTAAAAGGATATCGAAGAATCGAGATATCTAAAAACATGTTAGACGGAAATATTTTACCTTGCATTTGGCGTCGAAATGAAGCTGATAAATTAAAGAAATTCGATGATCCAGAACTAGCGCATTTACCTAAAAATCAAATATTGTCAAAAGCGAAACAAGAACGCGAGAAGATCAGTCTAGCGATTACAGCTTCAAATCCACTTCAAAATTTACAGGTCATGAAATACAATCAGCATGCAGGGCAAATACACGCCATTGGCTTAGATCCATTTTATGTGCACTATTGGACACCGGAACAAGCTTCAATTTTCGTTCAAAATTCAAAATATATCTGTATAGACGGAACAGGATCTCTGATAAAAAAAGTTTAAGAAGCCTTCAGGAAAATTATCTTCGCACATTTATTTATACCAAATTGTCACAAAAACTGAAACTTCACATATGCCAGTATTTCAAATGTTGAGCGCCTCACAAAATACGAACACGATACATTTTTGGCTGCTAGAAATAATACGAATTGGTATGGAACACAAATCAATTTTCCATTACCAAAACAAGTGGTTTGTGACTTTGATCGAGCTTTGATAGGAGCTATCGTTAGAGCATTTGGACAATGCAGAAATTTGGAACACTACTTGTCACAGTGTTTCGTATGTTTAAGTGAAGAAACGAAAAATCTGCCATCTACATTTTTGCGCTTAGACGTTTCTCATTTTATCCACATGGTTGCAAGATGGAAAGAATTAAAAGGTGTTCATCCTCAAGTGCGCATATTTTACATAACACTTATGGCATTTCTGACGAAAATATCAGACTTCACAGAATTCCAGGAAGTAACAAAATGTGCTATTGTTCTTTCAAACAGTGAAATGTTCGGGAACACTACAAATAATAATCCGTCTTATGCAGAGAAATGTTTTAAAACATTACAGAAAGTTGTTACCCAGAATATAGTTCCGGGGGAATCATTGAAGATGAAGAAGAGACGGAACATAGAATAGATGATTTTCATGAATCTGATACGGAAATGGAAGAAACGAAGAGCGCCTCCAATATTAATGCATGGTGGAAAAATTTCTCTGCTGAATGTGTAACAATGGCAAAAAATAATGCAGTGAAAAATCCGGGACAGAATGTAAATCCATATTATGCCATAGGAATAGGGTAGCGAATAATAGCGTTGTTGTTATATTTCCCGCAATATTCGAAAATTATGGAAGCCCATTTTTACTTATGGATCATCAACTGCAACATCTTCCGCAGTGGAGGCCGAATTCAACGACTGTAAACATCGACTTTTCAAAAATATATCACGTCCGATGCGCATCGATAAGTTTGTAACATTACACTTGCAATCATTTTCTGGACGTGCATATTAACAGCGGCGGAACAATTACCTACATGTGAAATTGAATCTACAAATATAAAAAATAAAATAGAAAAGAAGAGTGAAGAAAAAGAAATTTATTTGATCGAAACCCAAGACACAAATATAGATAAAATTATTTGCGTAAAACATTTCGAAACTGCACAAGCACATAGAATTTCGGCACTGAACGAAATTCCGGTCGCAAATGTAAGTAACGAATGCGATACCATATTAATTGTATGACTTAGCGTTGAAGCGCGAAGGGCAGCGCACAAGAGTAAAGTGCCCTTTATATCGTTGTGCTGGGGAAATTAAAAGTTGTGCTGACTTGTGCTAGGCTAGCACAACTCAGATATGCAATATTACTATGTTCGGATGACCAGAAAGACCAAAAATGGTAAAAGTACCTTAGCGCGAAGGGCAGCGCACAAGAGTAAAGTGCCCTTTATATCGTTGTGCTGGGGAAATTAAAAGTTGTGCTGACTTGTGCTAGGCTAGCACAACTCAGATATGCAATATTACTATGTTCGGATGACCAGAAAGACCAAAAATGGTAAAAGTACCTTAGCGCGAAGGGCAGCGCACAAGAGTAAAGTGCCCTTTATATCGTTGTGCTGGAGAAATTAAAAGTTGTGCTGACTTGTGCTAGGCTAGCACAACTCAGATATACAATATTATGCTTGTCGGATGACCGGAAAGACCAAAAATGGTACAGTACCTTAGCGCGAAGGGCAGCGCACAAGAGTAAAGTGCCCTTTATATCGTTGTGCTGGGGAAATTAAAAGTTGTGCTGACTTGTGCTAGGCTAGCACAACTCAGATATGCAATATTACTATGTTCGGATGACCAGAAAGACCAAAAATGGTAAAAGTACCTTAGCGCGAAGGGCAGCGCACAAGAGTAAAGTGCCCTTTATATCGTTGTGCTGGGGAAATTAAAAGTTGTGCTGACTTGTGCTAGGCTAGCACAACTCAGATATGCAATATTACTATGTTCGGATGACCAGAAAGACCAAAAATGGTAAAAGTACCTTAGCGCGAAGGGCAGCGCACAAGAGTAAAGTGCCCTTTATATCGTTGAGCTGGGGAAATTAAAAGTTGTGCTGACTTGTGCTAGGCTAGCACAACTCAGATATATGATTATATGCTGTTTGGATAACTGTTTCTTACTTAAACGTTAATTAGATGTCGAAAACGTTTTTTCACCATAACTTTTTTATTTATAATTTTTTTAAAGTAATACTTGAGCACAATCTTAGCACAACTTAGCACAACTTAGCACAATTGAGAAAACTGAAAAAAATGAAAAGTGGGGGGCTACTCAAAAAATCGTTTTTCTCATTTTTTCATCTTATTTTTCATATTATAGTTATAATATTCGAGCACAATATAGCACAAACATAGCACAATTCAGCACAACTGTTGAAATTGTTTAATTCAACAAGTGGGGGGCTAACTTCTAGGAGGCGTTCAGCTCGGCCTTTGAAGCTCGAAAAAAGTAGGACCACGATCGAAAAACGCGAAGAAATCCCCCCGATGCGTTCGCGTTTATAGAGAATTTACTGTATGATCTTCTTAGTAAATGTTCAAGCTTTTATATCAAACAAGTCCGATGCTTAGCGGATAATTCTTTTTAAAGTTTGAAATGCTATTAATTTACGCTATTCGTGTATGGACTAAACAATGATTAAAAATCGATTAAATATTTGAAATGCGCTTACTAACATATATAAAACTATCATTAAAATCTATTTTCTGATATTCGGTGATTGAAATCTAAAACGTTTTATTTTACTTTGAATTTTCTGACTTTGTCTTTAGAACGTTGTATCTCATCATCTCATCACAGAATTATCTAAAATGAATAATATTTTTGATTTGGGAGCTTTAAAGGGTTGTTACTTTATAGGAAAACATTTTTTTCAATGTATTAAAGTTGAAAAATTGAATTTTGGTCACGAAAACAAGGTCTCCAGACCACTGTGCGACGGCGACACGCTTCTCGACACTTCGGCTCGTCGTTTGAAGTCTCGGCGCGGTCGGGCGATAGACGCAGATCTAACCGATTTTAACCGACTTTTAAGCATTGTTTAGTCCATACACGAATAGCGTAAATTAATAGCATTTCAAACTTTAAAAAGAATTATACAAAAACGCTTAAGACCGCTAAGCATCGGACTTGTTTTATATAAAAGCTTGAACATTTACTAAGAAGATCATATAAAGTTTAACTGCAATCTTCCACAATCTTGAACTATAAACGGATTTTAACACATACGGGCCCGCGGTTAATTGTTGTTACTTCCAACAATTGCGTCTGTTGCCAGTTGCAGCCCGCGCGTATTCTTATGTTTTCAATTTTGGTCCACTGCAGTTCGCGGGTTGCTCATATATCACTGGTTTAAATAAATAAATTTATATAATATTTTTCTATATTCATTATTTGAATTATTATTCTAATAATTTATTGTGAAAATAATTGTTTAAATAAATAAAAACAAATAATAAATTTGTATAGATTATAAAAATCTATATTTATTTTGACAATAAAAATTATCGAAATAATAATTCTAATAATAAATATAGAAACAAATTTGTATAAATTATAATAATTTACTTATTTAAACACCTATTTTAATAATAAATTATTATTGAAATAACAATTCAAATAATTAATATAGAAACAAATTATAAAAATTTATTTATTTAAACAATTATTTTAACAATAAATTATTATTGAAATAATAATTCAAACAATAAATATAGAAACAAATTATAAAAATTTATTTATTTATAAATTGTTGAAATAATAAATAACAAAAAATTACTTAAATAATAAATATATAAGGTCGAACACAATACAGAATACAGAATGACAGAACCGAAATCCTGAACCGAAATACATAATATGGGTTCTGCAAAATTGTAACGCCGTAACCGATATAAGCCAGAACTGCCAGCCAATACCGATATTGTCGTGCCAGTTATAAGTGTTATAACATCATTTCGGTTCTTCATAACTATTTCAATCAGAACCGAAAAATAACAGTTGAAACAGTTGTTTTCATAACCGTTTCAATCCCTATCTGTAGCGTAGATTTACCGCTAGGACAGATGACCATTACTCTCTCTCTTTTCTTATAAAAAGACTGCGGATGTTTTTATTTTTAATTTTTAATTTTTGCAAGCAAATTTCAAGAAAGTGGGAACAAATAAAATCATATTTTCAGTGGTAAGAGCCTGTATACATCTGAAATAAATCAAAATCGTATTGAATTCTGTGGAATTTTACATTCTAGCTTTTTTTGTAAATTTTTAGAAGCCGTAATTTATGGCCCGTAAATGCATAAAAATCCGCAGTCTACTTATAAAGTATCCAACATGAAACATATATAGTTCATAAATACAGATCATGTACTCAGTACTCACCAACTCTTGCAATCCATTCCGCACACAAGGGATTGTCCTTTTTCGGGAAAATGTACAGATGATGTCCGTTTCCTCGGCTATTGCTGCAGTGCTTGTACATGCAAGTGTCCATAAAACTCTGCGATGATATCCTGGATGAAGCCATATCCTAAATTCTAAAAGAAACCTGAAACAAACTACAAAAAAGCGCACAAATCCGCGCACACCCGCAAATCCGCGCACACGCACAAATCCGCGCACACGCACGAATCCGCGAACACGCACGAATCCGCGAACACTCACGAATCCGCGAACACTCACGAATCCGCGAACACTTACGAATCCGCGAACATTCACGAATCCGCGAACACTTACGAATCCGAGAACACTCAGGAATCCGCGAACATTCACGAATCCGCGAACACTCAAGAACCCACGAAAAAATAAAAAAATTGCTAATTAAGAGCTGGAAGTTGGCTTTCTAGCTGGTGACACCGTGAACTATATGAAAAATGCAACTGCAGGTGCCGTGCTTTAAAGCTAACTGAAGACATTTGTCTTGTGTCTATAAAGTGGGGAACCTGCGTTGCGCATTGTATCGGGAATCGGCATCGGCATCCCCACTACAGTTTTTACCCACGCAGAGCTCGAGTCACTTTAGGCTAGCTCGGATTTACTTACTCGCGGCGGTATACATTGTATCAGCATAACTCGCTACGACACACAGTGGGACAAACTGTGTCAAAATCAAAGAACTTTTGATAGAAATGAGACAGAACGATGGTTTTTTTAAATTAAAGCTGAAACATTGCAGAATATGGTAAAATAGAAAATAAACTTGCACAATTTCAAGAAAATTGTGGTTTATCCAATGCCATGTCCGGATAGATTTTTTTTGACATGCTATACATCATTTCGCGTAGATTTTTTCACGCTGATTTCAAATGTGGTCTCAAAATTTGTCTACGATCGCAGGGATTTTGCAAAAATCGATTTTTGTTATCAAAACCAATGAAATCATTTTTTCGTTTCAATGATTTGACAATCGATTAACATACCCAGGAGCTACAAGTGGTTAAATGTGGTGAAAATCATAGTTTTCCGCGACGTCTGGTCAATTTCTGCTTAAAATCCACATATTATTACATCTTTCGATATATGTCATCGGTTTTTTCTGCGTCAACCGATTTCGATTTTTCAGCATATGTGCAACTATTGTGTAACTATACAGGGTGTCCCAAAATTCCAGAAATCCAGGAATTTTGGGACACCCTGCAGATCTACAAAACACATATTTTAAATTTTCTTTAAGGGCTCAAAGAAAATAGTTTTACAAAATGCCTTTTCCTATTTTTGCATGTAACCTTGTAAATTATAATTTTTGGAAAATCTTTTTTGCATATCATTTCTGAAATTAATGCTTCTAATTCATTATAAAAAATCAGGTCATTTGGTACTATTATAAAAAAGTTATTCTGTTTTAAAAGACGTTCGAATACTTTCGTGGCTCACTGTATATCACTTGACGAACGATCACTTGACGTATCGCTGCGATTGTTGCTGGCACTCCCGTAGGCTGTGTATGACACTGTAATGTAATTTAAATTAGATATCTATTTTCCATAATTATGTTTTTATTTACACAGGAAGTAAGGTAAGTATTTAATCTTTTTAACATTACTTCTCATCAACGAATTTTTTAACATCTGGTGATAAAAATAAAAATAAGCTATCACCAGAAGTAAAAAATTTCGTTGATGAGAAGTTTCTGCATCGTTCCATCTCATTTCTATCAAAAGTTCTTTGATTTTGACACAGAATTCATCGGTTTGTCCCACTGTGCGAAATACGTAAATATATTATGATTCAAAATCTTTCGAGTTTAGTCTTCTTTTCCCCCGGGAAATCTCGCAAATCTATCAATGACAGTTTCGTACAAGTGAAACTAAAAATGAAGAGATTAGGAATGAAACTAACAACGTTTTGTTCAGTGATCAGTGATCATTGATCACTATCCGAGTCCTACAAGCGAATGCGACACTGGGCCTTTGAACTGTTGTATAATACAGTGATCCGAATTAATATTTGGACGCTCTAAAAAAGACGATAACTTTTTTAATATTGTACTATACGATTTGAACTTTTTTTGGAAACCAGAGCAATTAGTTTACTGCAGGATGTGAAACCAATTTTTTCAAAAATTGCAATTGATCGGAACTGTAGAAAAGATACTAAAAGTTGCGTTTTACAACTTTTTAATGTGGGTCTATCTATACTGAAAATTTTAAAAATACGTTTTATAGATTTGTGTCAATTAAACATATTCCGAAAATTTCAGGGTAACCGCTAAGGTTATTCTTCTAAATTTTCGTAGAAAAAATTGATTTTAAATTTGGTTTAATTAATAATAACTGTGCCGTAAAACTATGGAAAAAATTGGAGACAGTATTGATGACAGTAAGTATTTCATCATTAAATTAATTTCCAAGATGGTGGCTTTTAAACTTCGATATAAAATCTGTGTTTCTTCGAAATCTTCCGGCTTTTCTATTTTTTAAAACTAGAGTTTGCAACAAAGGCTCGGGAAAAATTAAAATACTTCTATGAATATAATTTATATTATTAGAGATTTGTATATTAGTTACATATTTGATATAAAACAATATAAACTGTATGTCCTAATCCTGGCCAATGATGATGTAGGATCTGATCCAGTCTAAAGATGATGTAGGATCTGATCCAGGCTAAAGATTATGTAGGATCTGATCCAGGCTAAAGATGATGTAGGATCTTGTCCATGCTAAAGATGATATAGGATCTTGTCCATGCTAAGGATGATGTAGGATCTTGTCCATGCTAAAGATGATGTAGGAGCTGATCCAGGCTAAGTACTAGACTAGGGGGCAGCACTATATGGGCACGGCCAAAACCCGGGCGTGAGCACTCTCATATACTCTCTGCTACGAGAGTCATTCTTTGCGATACATATACCAAAATTTTCGACGGTTTTATGAGATCGTCGGTGGGCCAATCAGCTAAAGAGTTGGACTACCAAGCGGTAGACCGAGGTTCGAATCCTGGTCGGGTAAACAGTTTTTTTCCAACCGTCTACCGCTTTATATCTACCCAGCTAACCAGGCGTGCCTTGGGCAAGCCGTGCCTTGGGCAAGCCGTGCCTAGGGCACAGATCGGCAAATCATTGTCCAATCTACGCTCGGAGGTGCTCAAGTCCTGATTGGCTTAATTTTGGACGACCTCCTGTGAGCGCATATGCCGAGCTAGTGTCGACCGTAGGACCAGGGTTTGGACATGGGCATGAGGTCGGCATCAGGTCGGCACGAATCGGCCGAATGTGCCTTTGTGGTAGCACTGTCGCACTGATGAATATCGTTTTACAGGGCAGCACCGTCAGCGAGCGTAGGTCGCACTAATGTGGCAGATGGCGGCGAAGTAAATCTCTATCGTACCAAATACACGCATTCATTCTCGACAATTCGAAATACCCATACAAATTTTATTTAGTTCTCCTATTTGTTATTTTTTCTAGACTAAGGATCTTTATGCGAAATAAAAATTATCTGCATCGATTACAAGAGACACAAGCTAAAAATTACATTGCCGTACAAATCTCTTTACAGTTCAATTTCAACTAATTTACATTTAAATTTATTGAATACACTTATTTTAATGTAAAATATTAAGAATTTTAAATTTTTATTACTACATATCGCAGGGAGTTGGTGGGTGAAGGGATTCTAAATGAACGAAACAGGAAATAATTAATAAATAGTATATTTTGTAATTTATTTTGATTAGTTTTCTTTATTACTCAACTTAGATTCTTACATATTAGGGATTCGCTGTACATACATAGGCACACCTGGTCCATGGAAATTTCATTACTTCAGAAGCATCTTCTGGTTGGGATTTCTGGTCGAGTCTGGACATATTTTCCTGATTCTGCGCCTCTTCTCCGGAACGGCGTACTCCTTCAGGGTAACTCGAACATAAACCAAATATAAAATATAACTAATATAAACCAAATAAATTTTTACAAACCTTGGCTTGCGCGGACACTGCTCGTTATTTCGCATTAATCTTGCAGTCCATTCATATGCGGGGGAGTCACATGTCCTTGTAGTCAGGTTGCAGAGCTGGAGAGAATACTATTTTAAATAGTAAATAATAAATAATCCTATTTATTTTAAAGTATATGTACAATTTCGAAAATAAAATGATTTATTTGAGGCAGTAATTTTTGCAAATAGTATTTGAAAATAGTATTTTATTTTAGGAATATTGAAAATATTTGGACTTTGTCTTTATATTTTCAATTTCAATTTTAAATAGTATTGCTGAAAATAATGGTTCGCATTCGAGAAACATACACTGTATGCTTATCAACTAGCCTCAGTAGGCACAAGAAATACAATATTCTATTTTGTGTTTCAGATTATTGAAATAGAAATATTTTATTTTGTGGTTCCGATTGTTAAAATGGAAATATTTTATTTTCGAAACTGTATATCTTATGAAAAATACTATTTTCTTTAAGCAAAATAAGGTCGAAAGTATTAAATAGTATTTGAAATATTTGTTTCGCCAAATAATGCCCACCTCTGTCAGGTTGGTAGTTGAGGACGGCTCGGCGCCGTCGCCGTTTTTGTCACCGGGGTAAAAGTGGTCATCTTCGTAGTCGCGGCCTGTCCAACATCCGCGGGCATCGGTGACGGCAAGGGCGTCGCGGAAGGTTCGCTTGACGATTGAAGTGCGCTGCCTTCCCCGCCGCCGCGAAATCCGTCGTCGTTGGTACCAGGTTGACCGGATCGTAGTCTCTGTAACATTCATGTGATAAATAAATATATTAATCGATGAATTAATAATTAGATTCAACTGAATAAAAGATGTACAATGCTTACCGTGGATGGCCCTCATTATCCGTCTGTAGTACAGTAGGCGGGTCCCACGGATACCCGACCACGTGCGTAACGTCACGACAGTGCCGCGATTCTCCCAGTTATTCCGCTGTTGGCTGTGGAAAATTTGTACATTAATATTAATTAATTACAATTATTATATATAACCTCGTGTTACTTACTCCACCTTCTTCTCCAATTGCTGCAATCTGATACTAAAACAAAGGTTGATAAATTAATACATTTATATTAATTAATTATAATTATTACATGCTAACGATTTAATATATAACCTCGTGTTACTTACTCCTTTTCCGTTTGCACGCGTAACCAATAGATTTCCGCATTACCCTGGAGGTACTATTGACAATGCGTTTTTTTTCAGTGGTATCCCCAGTAGGCCTACTCCACTATTTATAGGTCGTTACATGTCGTTGAACTCCGGTTCTAAGTACTCTATACTGTCATCGTTTTCGGCACGGAGGTACTCGAAAACGGCATCGTCGTCGTTTTGGTCCAAGACGTAGTCGATAACGTCGCCGTTTCTGTTATTGTGGTCGTCGTCGTTGTTGCAGTTATTGTTCGAGTTGTCGTTGTCGTCGCCGTCGTCGTCGTCGTCGTCGCGACCTGTCCAGCATGCTCGGGCGTCGGTTACGGCGAGGGCGTCGGCGGAGGGTACGCTTGCCGATGGCCGTGTCCGTTGCTTTGCGGCTTTGAGCGCCGCCTTCCCGGCATCCGCGAAATCAGCCTTCGTACCCTTTGGATAGGAGGCTGACCGGAGCGTAGCTTCTGTAACATTCATTTAAATAAAATATATATAATAATCGATAAATTAATAATTAGATTGTACTGAATAAGAGATGTGCAATACTTACCGTAGATGGCCCTCACTATCCGCGTGTTATACAGCGGGCGGGTTCCACGGATGCCCGTCCACGTATGCGTCAATGCCACAGTGCCGGAGAGGGCATCGTCGAAACAAGCTCTGACTGCTTCTCGCAACGAGTGCCCTCCTAATTGGTGCAAATACCCAACCTGAAAAAAAATAAACATTACTTTTTATATTCATAAACTTAACCTTTTGAGTGCCGGGAGCCGATATATCGGCTCCTGCTACACTGGCGAGAAGTGCCAGAGCCGATATATCGGCCCGCGCCTCGTAGCGCTTTACTATTGTTACGGATGACGAACAGGTGTTCAATATCATCTCTGGCAGGAACCGTCCTAGATAAACGAACAGAGTTTTTCCCTAGATAAATCTACATAATTGTTTAGGTTAGTTTAGGGCCCAAACGTACGCACGACCAACTGGTCGTTGAGAAAATACGAATGTTCACTTGAAGGGTACTGACAAGTACCACCCGTCATTGCAGGGCTATATAAGCCCTTACATTTCTACTCTCGTGGGCTAGTACTGTCGTAATCACGAATAGTGTCGCGTCGTGCTGCATCTCGGAAGTCAACTACCAGTGAGATCGGACGTTCGTTCCTTTTGAATCAAAGTTTAACCGTACAGATTCCGCGAGTTCGGTCTAAAATCTGTTAGGCAGTGACAAGGTTGCTCCGAGTCCCCCGCATTGCCAGTGCGTCAACACCGTGCGTCTTAGCTTAGGTAATATCACCTTTCAATTTCTTTCCTATTCTAAATTCAGTTCATTCGCGACACAAGTACACTTGTAGAACGAAACTCTATAGTAAGAATATATTTGTCTTCTTTGATAATTAACTTAAATTCATTAAACCCATAATTATCGTCCAATATCCTAACCAAGTAATTGAACGTCCCCACATGATACAATCTTACCGCTCGGATTGTATCAATTAAATTATACTAGTTACGAGGCTTACTAATTATCCTAGCAATTCCCTGATTAACCATCAGGTTCTTTCGCGACATTCCAATTGTCCGAACAGAGATTTATCCAACCTAGCGGCTCCCCAGTTTTGCATTGGGTTCGTCCGCATCCTAACAGCTCCCTGATTTCGCATCAGGTTCGTCTGTGCTATTATACAACCTCCTAGCAGCTCCCCGGTTTTGCATCGGGTTCGTCTGCGTTTGACTCCATTCCTAGAGGCTCCCTGACTTCGCGTCAGGTTCGTCCTCGCTGTCAATAATCCTAGCGGCTCCCCAATTTCGCATTGGGTTCGTCCGCGTTCCTTAACTAACAAATTTATATCATATTCCTAGGGTAATAACCCTTCGCCGGCCACTCGTGCTGCTCGCGGCCCTGGCTCGTAACAGAACTGGTGACAGCGGTGGGATTTATCAATTATTTTAGGATCACTTTAATTTTGGGTTTACTACGTTAAATTACTCGTAGCTGAGTATTGACAATATACTAGTTTTCCTAGTTACGTCTCAATATTATTAGCAATATACTAGTTTTCGCTAGTCACGCTTTTATACCAATAATATACTAGTTTTCCTAGTTAAAAGGTTTCTATATACTAGTTTTCCTAGTTGAAAGGTTTCGGTAATATACTAGTTTTCTCTAGTTACATTTTAAAAAAAAAATGCCGAATTCAGCTGCAAATACTTCTTCCGTTGACATAATGAACTTGACGGTTTCACTTGCAAATTCTATGTCGCTGTTGACGCAAAAGACATGCTTACAGAATATTACTTCGACAATTCCGACCTTTAACGGGGAAGACCCCTCTTTGATTCGTTTCGCGCAAACTTTAGAGGACGGGTTAACTTTGATTCCGGAGGGTACGGAAACCGAGTATCTGGCAATTGTTCTTACTAAGCTCGTCGGGCCAGCACGTAGATGCACATTAGAGCACAAGTTTACTACCGTAAAAGCGTTAATTCAACATTTGAAGAAACGGTTCGCTCCCGGCAAGAGCCTATCATATTATCAAGTGGAAATCGCGAAACTACATATTCGCGAAGGAGAGAGCCTACGACAATACATCGATAGGACAGGCCACTTGGTCTACTGTACGCGCGGAGCCATGAGGGAAAAATACGAGGCACATGCTGAAGGATTTATCAAATTGATGGAAAAGGACGTCATTGAAAACTTCATCGATGGATTACCGGATCGGATTTCCCTGAAGGTGTCGGCTATCTTGAAGGATATAAAAAATCTGGAGGATGCTTACGACGCCGTGCTACAGATAGATAAAAGATTAAGGAATCGACGACAGTCGCCTCGGAGTGAATCACCATCAAGGTGGTCCCGCCGAGATTCATATGACCAGGACTCTCGCTACCGCGATCGTGAAGTGTCATATCCCTTATCTCCAAGCAAATATGACCGACACAGGGATCAACGCACGAGACCATCTGGTTTTGAGGAGGAGAGAGAAGGACGAGCGTCTGCCTGGACCTTGCGTCACAGGAGCCCCTCCGGTTCCCCCTCCAACCGTTCGGATTCGTCAATTGTGAGAGACGGAGAGAAACGGTATACAATTTTTAAAAATTCCGATAGGAATCGCATGTCAAAATCGTATTGTTGGCATTGCGGAACATCCGGACACGATGGAAAATTCTGCAAGAATCGACCGCGTAGTCCGCGATTCCAAAGAGATTCGTGAGATTCGTCCGTGGAATCGAACAAATCTTTAAACTTCGATCGCGCTCACCGTACAGGCGACACGATGAGCGAAAACAAAGAAGTTCGCCAAAGAACTGTCCGCTTCGAGGAAAAACCCTCATCAAGGAAGCTCCAGCACCACGAATCAAAATCAAAATCCCAGAACTGGAATCAGGCACGGGAGAATTTCTAATTGATGGTGGAGCATCCGTAAATTTAGTAGTTCTTGACGTTTTAGGAGAAGGAGCAGAAATTGTTTCACGCGAAGAAATTGAAATAACTGGTCTTACTACAAATCCAATTCGCACTCTAGGAACTACGATACTTCACATACACGAAGCTCCTGCGTTTTTCTACGTAGTGAAGCGCCTTGCAATAGAAGCAGATGGACTTATAGGAAGCCCATTTTTAAAACAGGAAGAAGCAGAAATTTCTTATTACCATGGGACACTGGTATTAAAAAATAAGCCCATCAGGCCTATTCGATTTTCAAATTACCAGCAGGACTCAGATGTACGGACCAAACATCGCATCGATGCCCGAACATCTCAACAGATTGCCATAAGAATAGCTAATCCAAGGATAAAAGAAGGCTATTTACCACGCATAAAAACGCACAAACAACTCTACATAGGAGAAGCCGCCGTCCTGAACGACGGAGGAAAATGTCATGTTATGGCAACCAACACTAGCGAGGAAGCCATAGACGTAGAAATAGAGCCACAAATCGTGGAACCTTACGACATTTTGAGCACATCAGATGAAGATATTTATTCAGAGGTACGTCAACATTGTAATTTCAAAACTAGAGAAGATAGGATACAGGGAATCTCCGAAACGCTAAATTTGAGTCACCTGAACAAAGAAGAACGGTGTAGCATCACCGCATTGATAAAGGAATTTCCCGATCGATTTTATCTCCCCGGAGATAAATTAGGGAAGGCATCTGATTTCAAGCACTCCTTACATACAACTGATGAGATTCCGATTAACACGAGACAGTATCGCTACCCTCCTGTACACCAAGAGGAAATAAAAAAGCAAATCAATGGCTTATTATCCGATGGTATTATTACTCCGTCGAAATCTCCGTACAATTCACCCTTGTGGATTGTACCCAAAAAACCAGATGCGCAAGGAAACAAACGTTGGCGCATGGTAATAGATTTTCGTGCGCTTAACGAGAAGACCATTTCCGATAAATATCCACTGCCTCAAATTACGGAAATATTGGATCGTCTCGGAGGAGCCAAATACTTCTCCGTTTTCGATCTCGCCAGTGGGTTTCACCAAATAGAAATGGATCCGAAAGACAGACAGAAGACAGCTTTCACCACCCCTAATGGACATTATGAATTTTCACGAATGCCGTTTGGTTTGAAAAATGCACCACCTACTTTTCAACGCCTCATGGATCAGGTATTAACTGGACTCCAGGAAACGGACGTTTTCATTTACCTGGATGATATCGTGGTTTACGCTGCGTCATTACACGAACACAACATTAAAGTCAGGAAATTATTAAACCGTTTGCGAGAACATGGTTTAACTCTTCAAACCAATAAATGCGAATTCTTACGAAAAGAAGTTGCATACCTTGGACATATTATTTCAAGACAGGGAGTAAAACCTGATCCCCGAAAATTAAAGGCTGTCAAGGATTTCCCAACGCCTACCTCACAGAAAAATATACAACAGTTTTTGGGTTTAGTAGGATATTACCGAAGATTCGTACCAGATTTCACTACAAAAGCAAAATCTTTAATTGACCTTCTAGGAAAGGGCAAAAAATTCAAATGGACTGAAGAACAGGAAAACAGTTTTAAGCAGTTACGTGAAGAACTCTGTCGAGAGCCTATTTTACAATATCCAGATTTTAGCAAACCATTCGTCGTTACAACAGACGCCTCCGAATATGCCGTTGGAGCCGTGCTTAGTCAAGGCGAAATAGGAAATGATCTGCCGATCGCTTATGCATCGCGCAGCCTCAACAAAGCAGAGAGAAATTATTCAGCCACGGAAAAAGAATGTTTAGCAATGGTATACGCCGTCAAATATTTCCGACCGTATGTGTACGGAACAAAATTCACATTGGTTACAGATCATCGACCATTAGTTTGGCTGCATTCTGTGAAAGATCCGACATCAAGACTCATGAAATGGAAGCTCCGACTATTAGAATATGATTATCAGGTTGTCCATAAATCTGGAAAAACAAATAAGAATGCTGATGCATTATCACGTAATCCTACTTCCACCTGTTTACCACTCATCCCGAGGGAAGTCAAAGACCCCGATTTTAAAATCCAAATACCGAAAACAGCTGTCGACGCTGTTTCAATAGGACAACGCGTCAGACAACTACATCGAGACCGAGAAAAACGGCCGAAATATCAACAAACAAGCAGCAGTTCAGATGAGACGGAACAACCCGCCCTGGGGAAGGTTCAACGCTCACCAATTATTAACATAAATAGAACTCTTCCGAGTTTATCTAAAGAGATAGTGATGCCAGACGAAGATCAGGACAACGCACACCATTTTTTGCCCGCAGCAAACTCCACAGAAATTTTTTCTACGGATAAGAATACGACCTTATCTGGTGATTTAATTTCGTTTGAGGAGCCACTGGAAAACACCGTTATAGAGAATAGGAACAATTTACAGCAGGATGTACCCTACATACCGCAGGTACCATTTCCTGAAATAGGTGGAATTTTGCAACGCAACGTGATTCGATTTCCAAACAATATAATACGCGAAGCAAGGGCACGGCAACTGCCTGATCGCACAGCCGACCCTTACCCATTCTTTGACGCCGATACCGATGGTTCTTCTACCGAAACTGACCTGGAAGCGCCGCCGGAACCGAAACAGAGGATTAGCATTTCTTCAAACACCCTTACCGCAAAGGAAGACCATTATGTACATTTCATATCAGCTGATCGCAACCTAATAACCCCCGTAGGAAAACTGTTACTGGACACGGGATTGATAAATAAGCAAGAACTTTTAGCTGCACGACCGAAAAAGGGACAGGTCATAATTTCAAACAATGGGTTATTTAAAACCTTCAGCATTGTAATTTCCGATAACTTCTATGATAAACCAAAAAGATTGGATATAATTAATGGATTGAAAACTCTTCAATCTGCTTTAGAACAAAATAGGAGCAAATCTTTTCGAATATCCGCCACCGGAGATCATCATAAATCATCGCCTGATGAACTTTTCAAAGCATTAAAAGAAGTCTTTACAGATTCAACTTATCAAATTACAATATGTAACTGTGTTATTACTACACCTTCCGTAGAAGACAGGCAAGAAATCATCCATGAAGCACATGATAGCCTAACAGGAGGGCATAAAGGAGTTACAAAAACCTACAATCGCATTCGATCAAGATTTCATTGGCCGCACATGCGCAACGAAATTCAGGATTACATCCGAAAATGTAAAAGTTGTCAGGAGCAAAAATTAGTCAGAACGAAAACTCGTCAACCTATGTTGATCACTGACACACCGTTGGAACTCTTATGACAAATCTGTCAGAAATATTCAAGATTAAACAAATCACCACCTCCGGATACCGACCACAAACTAATGGATCATTGGAGCGAAGCCATATTGTTCTTACAGAATACCTCAAACACTATATGGAGAACTACGAGGATTGGGATTTATTAATTCCGTTTGCAATGTTCTCTTATAATACGTCTGTTCATGAAGCTACCAACTTCACACCATATGAATTAATTTTTGGTAAACAGGCTCGAGAGCCAACCTCATTTCCAACCGGTACAATTTTGAAGACATATGGAGACTATTTATCGGAACTAATAACAAATATAGTCCGAATCCGTAATATAGCAGCAAATGGAAACCATGCATAACGATCTTCTAAGGAGCAGGACTACCTCCACCGACAGCAGTCTCTACCTGAGCACCACCTAGCAATAAGTACACTTACACCTACACTACACTCGTTAAAAATTTTTTCTCTTCAGTTTATTTTTTTTTTCACGCCACTTTTTTCTTTTTTTTTCTTAAAGTCTATTGTATCTAGGACGTTTCCTTCCTGATGAGAAAGCATCACGGGAACCGCGATGTTTCTTCTTGGTGGGGAGATGTTACGGATGACGAACAGGTGTTCAATATCATCTCTGGCAGGAACCGTCCTAGATAAACGAACAGAGTTTTTCCCTAGATAAATCTACATAATTGTTTAGGTTAGTTTAGGGCCCAAACGTACGCACGACCAACTGGTCGTTGAGAAAATACGAATGTTCACTTGAAGGGTACTGACAAGTACCACCCGTCATTGCAGGGCTATATAAGCCCTTACATTTCTACTCTCGTGGGCTAGTACTGTCGTAATCACGAATAGTGTCGCGTCGTGCTGCATCTCGGAAGTCAACTACCAGTGAGATCGGACGTTCGTTCCTTTTGAATCAAAGTTTAACCGTACAGATTCCGCGAGTTCGGTCTAAAATCTGTTAGGCAGTGACAAGGTTGCTCCGAGTCCCCCGCATTGCCAGTGCGTCAACACCGTGCGTCTTAGCTTAGGTAATATCACCTTTCAATTTCTTTCCTATTCTAAATTCAGTTCATTCGCGACACAAGTACACTTGTAGAACGAAACTCTATAGTAAGAATATATTTGTCTTCTTTGATAATTAACTTAAATTCATTAAACCCATAATTATCGTCCAATATCCTAACCAAGTAATTGAACGTCCCCACATGATACAATCTTACCGCTCGGATTGTATCAATTAAATTATACTAGTTACGAGGCTTACTAATTATCCTAGCAATTCCCTGATTAACCATCAGGTTCTTTCGCGACATTCCAATTGTCCGAACAGAGATTTATCCAACCTAGCGGCTCCCCAGTTTTGCATTGGGTTCGTCCGCATCCTAACAGCTCCCTGATTTCGCATCAGGTTCGTCTGTGCTATTATACAACCTCCTAGCAGCTCCCCGGTTTTGCATCGGGTTCGTCTGCGTTTGACTCCATTCCTAGAGGCTCCCTGACTTCGCGTCAGGTTCGTCCTCGCTGTCAATAATCCTAGCGGCTCCCCAATTTCGCATTGGGTTCGTCCGCGTTCCTTAACTAACAAATTTATATCATATTCCTAGGGTAATAACCCTTCGCCGGCCACTCGTGCTGCTCGCGGCCCTGGCTCGTAACACTATTCGCATTGCGGGAGAAAAAAAAAACTAACAAAAAAACTAGTGTCACTGTTTAGTTCTGTATTTCATCTATAATACGCAGCTTTTTGAATCATGTAAATATCGTTTCTCGTTTGGTTTTTATAAGCATTTTCCCGAACCCTTGTAAAACTGTGAAATTCGGCCGATTTTTCTCGCATAGGCACCTCTATTTCGCCCGGCACTAAGAGGGTTAATAACACAATATTCTCCTTTATTGCAATATACTTACGACACTGTGGTAGTCGCTATCGGGACAATTCTCAAAATTTTGGATATCCTCTTGAGAATCTAGCGGTAGCCAGTGCGGTCGTTGCCCTAGATACTCGGCCCGTACCATCCCAGTTATTTTCCTGACGGTTGTAGAGAAATTCGTACATTAATATTAATTAATTACAATCATTATACAGGGTGAGTCCGCAGAAACAGAACACCTAAATATCTCCGTTACTTTTCGTTGTACAAAAAAACTTCTTAGGACAAAGTTACACTGTTTGAAGGGCCACATGTAACGGTGTGAGGGAAAAAATTTTCAAGGTTATTTTTTTACAAGATTTCAAGGTCATTGATATTTTTTTTAAATGAAATGAGGTATTTTTTAATATATCAATCGATGCAGCTGGACATTCGTTATAAAAAAGTACTAACCTATGTATGTCGAAATGTTAGTAGTTCACGAGATATTTCGATTTGAGTAACTGTAAAACACCATTACTGTCGTAGTAAAACGTTACACAAGTAGACGCTAACGTCTTATTGTTACTACGACAGTAATGGTGTTTTAGAGTTATTTAAATCGAAATATCTCGTGAACTACTCACTTTTCGACATACATAAATTAGTACTTTTTTATAACGAATGTCCAGCTGCATCGATTGATGTATTAAAAAATACCTCATTCCATTTAAAAAAAATATCAATGACCTTGAAATCTTGTAAAAAAATAACCTTGAAAATTTTTTCCCTTACACCGTTACACGTGGCCCTTCAAACAGTGTAACTTTGTCCTAAGAAGTTTTTTTGTACAACGAAAAGTAACGGAGATATTTAGTTGTTCTGTTTCTGCGGACTCACCCTGTATATAAAACCACGTGTTGTTACTTACTCCACCTTCTTCTCCAATTGCTTCGTACTCATTCTAAAACAAAGGTTGTTAAATTATTACATTTATATTAATTAATTACAATTATTATATATAACCACGTGTTACTTACTCAACTTTTTGCTGGATTTCCTGCAGTCCCATACTAAAACAAAGGTTGATGAATTGATAAATTAATATTAATTAATTACAATTATTACATGCTAGCGAATACATATAACCACGTGTCACTTACTCTACATTCTGCTGCAATTGCTGCAGTCCCATACTGAAAGAAAGATTGAGAAATTGATAAATTAATAAATTAATATTAATTAATTGTAATTTTACATGCTAGCGAATACGTATGTATAACCACGTGTCACTTACTCCACCCTCTGCTCTAATTGCTGCAGTCCCATACTGAAAGAAAGGTTGAGAAATTGATAAATTAATAAATTAATATTAATTAATTCCAATCATTACATACTAACGATTAAATATAACCATGTGTAACTTACTTCATCTTCTGCTCCAACTGCTGCAGTCCCATACTAAAAGAAAAGGTTGATAAATTAATATTAATTAATTACAATCAATTGTAATTGTTATTGTATTACTTACTCAAACCTCTGCCCCAACTGCTGGACAAGATGCAGCAATATCGTCATACTAAAACAAATACAAACGTGATACCATTTACTATACAATTTAATTACAATTATTACTAAATTTTAAAACAAATGTGCAACTCGTGCTTCTCACCTGTCTTGCTGCGGAGGAGGCGCCTGGAGTGTCGGAGTCGGGATGGGGATGGGAAGTGGTGGGGAAGGTTTAGGGTTGTTGGACGAGGAGGAACGATTCTGGATCAGAGGATTTGGCGGGAATTGAATGTTCATCTGCGGATCCGACGACTCGATACTGGACTGCAGCAGTAACAGCATATCCTCGCGTGAGGGGGTTTTTTGCTGCTTCTGCGATATTTTGCGGGGTGGCTCTGCCTCCCCCGAGGCTGTTTGATATTTGGCTGGCAACTGTTGCCGCCTTTTTGGACGTTGTTGATTCTGAAATGTATGAACATCGAAAGAGAATATTAATATCATTAATCAAAGAATGGGAAGAAAAAAACAGACGATTGTCGCTGACACTCCTCGTAGGCTGTGCGAGACACTGTAATGTAATTTTAATTGAACATGTATTGTCGATAATTATATTTTCATTTACACAGGAAGTAAGGTACATAAGTGTATTTAATTTTTTTAACTTACTTCTTGTCAACGAATTTTTCAACTTCTAGTGATGAAAATAAGGAAATAAGATATCGTCAGTAGTTGACAAATTTGTTGATGAGAAGTAAGTTAAAAAAATGTAATACATACTTACCTTGCTTCCTGTGCAAATGAAAATATGTACAATAGTTATCTAATTTAAATTACATTACAGTGTCACGTGCAGTCTACGAGGAGTGCCAGCAACAATGGCAACGATACGATCAAACAATTCGGCAAGTAGAAATTAAAAATTCAAGCTTACTTTATCCATGATGCTGATGTTCGGAGAATTTTTATGTCGCAAGTGAACGGGAGCGCTTCTCAGGATCTATTGCCGGCAGAGATAGTAATGCCAGAATCGTGGGCCGTTGTTCGATTGTCTTTTGTCTCGACGTTATTCGTCTGTTTTTTCGCGGAACGCGCGTTTCACCTGTTCTTCGCGGGAGGCCCATTTCGCCTGTTTTCGCTGGACGCGCGCTTCGCTTGTTCTTCGCGGAGGCGCGTTTCGCCTGTTTTCGTTGGACGCGCGCTTCGCGTGTTCTTCGCGGGCTATTCACCGCTTCTATTGCTATTCACGACAGTAGGTGATACTAGTGAGTGCTTATAGGAGCTTATAGGTGCTTAGTGGTTTCCTCATTGGATTACGCGATTTGACCAGCACGTGAAAGGAAGGTATTTATATTTTTTTTATATCGGTTATTCGATTTCATTTTGCCAATGTCTAGCAAAAGCTTACGAACGTCGTTACCGCGGAAACCATTTCGGGAATTGAGTTCCAGTCAAAAACGGCGCGTTTTGAATGTAGTAAGAACAAAGTTGAGGTCGCGTAAAAAAGCAGCACGCCCCGCTAATGTTAGTGTACCGGATATTCCTCTCACCAGCTCGTCTTCGTTCGCGTATTCTAATGTCGAGTCTTCGCGTCAACCTACTATCGACATAGATATTGATCACGACATGCCCGGCACTTCGAGTTCTTTTCCTTCGTCAATTCCGTCGCGCAATGACACAGCCCGGCCATCTGCTGTCGCTGTGTCAGAACCCTCGTTTCGCGATAGTTTAGCCACTTGTTTCGTGGACAATAACATATCGCACACCCAGGCGAATAACATATTACGCGTTTTGCACAAACATTCGTGTTCCGTCGCAACGGATCGTAGTCCTACACAAAGAAATGTTTTTCCTCGCAAGAAATTCGTTAACGGAAATTCTCCTTTAAACATAAAGAACCATGGCATCTGCAGTGAACCGTACTGCCGCGCGAAATAAAGAGCTTAAGGGTCGACTTCGTATTTTATTTATGATATAGCCGTTACCAACCGTTTTTCGGATTAGAAGATTATTTATGCTACGGTCACTCAGGTACGGCCAAATGTTATTTTGTACATCCGGCAATTCTCGGAATACTTACTTCGTCCCGGGCTAAGAATATTCACGGTCACTCAAGATACAACTCTAAAGAACCCTCGCCGTCATAAATTACAACCCCAGATGTGTAACCCCAGATGTGTACGCCCGCGTTCGCTAAGCTCAGTCCAAGGTTAAACATTCAATTCTTTAAGGATACGGTCAAGGGGCGACAGTCAACCGTCGAGCGACGTCAATTACCGCTCTTGCCTTCATACCAGGTAGCACCCCACTCTTCCTTCCGACTAGACCAGCCTCTCAGTCACCATGGAAGGAAGTTTGAACAATTAAGGGTGTCCTGATTGGTAAACGACGAGTTGACTGAACCAACCCGGACAGTTCTTTCCCTCATTACAATAGATTCTACTTCCCTTTCCTCGTCTAAGGTCAACCTCTCCACCCACGAGGAGCCTAACCGACCTCTCGCTAAGACCAACGTCCAGTACTTTCAGCAGTTCGTTTCCGAATCTCTGAACGAGTAACACTGACCAGTCTTGCTTGAGCGTCTCACGTGATTGCTGCATACACGATCAGCACATTTCACTACAATACAGATCAACACGGTTTGATCTGCGCGCGTCTAAGGCAGGATCTGTTGGATTAGCCTTACTGACGAGTTCACCAACAGATCTCGAACGAAACGCGATTCCTCCAGTCAATTCCTTGTCCACACGATCCGTTATTTAATTTGAAATAGTTGTCTAAGATTAGTTTGGCGGGCAACATTCGAACAATCGCGAACCCATTTCTCTACAATCGAACATTTTGAAATCGGCAGTTCCGCGATCGAACATTCGTGTTTTCGGAAGTTGCCAATAGATGCAAGAACTTTACTTTCCACGCCACGCACCAGAGTCACCACGTCTGTGGTGGAGCCTGGTGAATATGTTCATTTCGGGGTAGAGTCTAAAATAATAGAATACTTATGTGAAACCCTCGAAACCATTCCCGAACGTTTAATTTTAGATTTCCATGTTGACGGGTGCACCATCGACACCCACAAAAAAGTTCAGCTTTGGCCAATTCAAATTCGAATCATAAATATGCGTAATAGCAAACCGATGGTTGTAGGCATCTATAAAGGTCCAAATAAACCCGGGGATTGTAATATTTACCTTAAAAAATTTGTCTCCGACATCAACGTGATGATGTCGAAAGGAGGCATTATTTTTCAAGGTAAAACAATCCCTGTGCAGTTGAGATGTTTTATTGCGGATGCACAAGCGCGGGCTTTTATTTTAAATCACAAAAATCATTTATCTTCTAATCCTTGTTCCAAATGTAAATTGTGCGGTACCACAATAGGGAAACGTCGGGTTTTCCGTGGCATCAATCATCATCGTCGATGCGATAATGATTATGCCAATAGCCCCGATAAATATCATCAAAAAGGAAATAGTCCATTAGCGGCCCTCCAAATGGGAGTGGTTTCTCAGGTTCCCTTCGAATACATGCACCTTGTTTGTCTGGGCATTGTAAAGAAATTGTTATCCGCCTGGGTGTCTGGTAATTATTCAAAGGAAACAAGATTGTCCCGAAACATGATTTCTATCATCTCCGCGCGAATGGCAGTACTCGATAAGTACTGTCCATCCGATTTTTCTAGACGCCCGAGGCCAATAGAAGAATATTCAACTTTTAAAGCGACCGAGTTTCGCCAATTTCTCTTATATACCGGCCCGGTAGTAATGTACGGGATATTAGCTACGAATGTGTATACTCATTTTTTGTTGCTCCATATCGCGATTAGGATATTAGTTTCACCCTCGCTTATAGAGAAACATGTGAATTTTGCAAAAGCGGCATTGGAATTGTTTGTTTCTACTTCCGAAGAATTTTACGGTTCATCTTTCTTATCGTATAATGTCCACTGCCTCCTTCATTTGGCGGATGACGCCAGCCGTTTCGGAACGTTAGATTCATTTTCCGCGTTTGCGTACGAAAACACAATGTCCATTTTTAATAGATATATCAGAACGCCGGGTAAACCCCTCCAACAGTATGTAAATAGGATGGCGGAATTAAAAAGTCATGGTAGCACGGAGGGATGTAGTGATTATTCCACTACCACTGTCCATGCTTCCATGATTAAATTTTTCAATTTAGGCTTTTCCAAAAACGATCGCGACGACTGCTGCATTTTACGCGACGGATCAATTTGTATTATCGCATCAATTCACCCGTGCGAAGATGCGTACACGTTAGGTGTTAGACGTTTTGAAATTATAGATCAATTTTACGATGTATTATTATCCTCTTCGGATTTGGATATTTTTAAATGTGCGGCTTTGAGCACAGATGTAACCTTTATAAGTATACAAGATGTCACGGCAAAATGTTATCGAATGCCGCTGAACAGCACGCATGCAAACGGCGATGACGCATTGGGTATCTCATCCCAATGGGTTGTCAAAGTGCTTGCGCACGCTGAGAAAACGTAAGGACATTGCACCCTTTTATGTCCTTGCGTGAGTATTTTTTATGTATAGTGGAGTAGGCCTACTGGGGATACCACTGCAAAAAAACGCATTGTCAATAGTACCTCCAGGGTAATGCGGAAATCTATTGGTTACGCGTGCAAAAGGAAAAGGAGTAAGTAACACGAGGTTATATATAATAATTGTAATTAATTAATATTAATGTACAAATTTTCCACAGCCAACAGCGGAATAACTGGAAGAATCGCGGCACTGTCGTGACGTTGCGCACGTGGTCGGGTATCCGTGGGACTCGCCTACTGTACTACAGACGGATAATGAGGGCCATCCACGGTAAGCATTGTACATCTTTTATTCAGTTGAATCTAATTATTAATTCATCGATTAATATATTTATTTATCACATGAATGTTACAGAGACTACGATCCGGTCAACCTGGTACCAACGACAACGGATTTCGCGGCGGCGGGGAAGGCAGCGCTTGAAGAGGCAAAGCAGCGGGTGCGCGGGCACTTCAATCGTCAAGCGAACCCTCCGCGACGCCCTCGCCGGAGCCGATGCTCGCGGATGTTGGACAGGCCGCGACTACGAGGATGACCACGTTTACCCCGGTGACGAAAACGGCGACGGCGCACAGTGGAACTTTTCGTCCATTTCGGAGACAAAATCAAAGAACTTCCGATAGAAATGAGATAGAGAGCTGAAATTTTTTTAAATTATAGCTGAAACTTGGCAGAATATGGGAAAAATAGGGAGATTATGGTACGAACATTTTTTAACCTTGAAAAAAATCGTCAACCTTGCACAATGTCACGAAAATTGTGGTTTTTGCAATACCACGGGTAGAAAAAAAATTTTTTGTAACATGCCATACATCATTTCCTGTAGATTTTTTCACGCTGATTTTAAATCTGGTCTCAAAATTTGTCTACGACCTCAGGATTTTACAAGAAATCGATTTTTGTGAACAAATTGTTCAACGAATTTTCTCAAGGTTATAAAACGTTCGTACCATAATCTTCCTATTTTCCCATATTCTGCCAAGTTTCAGCTTTAATTTTAAAAAAATTTCATCGCTCTACCTCATTTCTATCGAAAGTTCTTTGATTTTGTCTCCGATTTGGACGAAAGGTTCCACTGTGCGGCGCCGAGCCGTCCTCAACTACCAACCTGACAGAGGTGGGCATTATTTGGCGAAACAAATATTTCAAATACTATTTAATACTTTCGACCTTATTTTGCTTAAAGAAAATAGTATTTTTCATAAGATATACAGTTTCGAAAATAAAATATTTCCATTTTAACAATCGGAACCACAAAATAAAATATTTCTATTTCAATAATCTGAAACACAAAATAGAATATTGTATTTCTTGTGCCTACTGAGGCTAGTTGATAAGCATACAGTGTATGTTTCTCGAATGCGAACCATTATTTTCAGCAATACTATTTAAAATTGAAATTGAAAATATAAAGACAAAGTCCAAATATTTTCAATATTCCTAAAATAAAATACTATTTTCAAATACTATTTGCAAAAATTACTGCCTCAAATAAATCATTTTATTTTCGAAATTGTACATATACTTTAAAATAAATAGGATTATTTATTATTTACTATTTAAAATAGTATTCTCCCAGATAGCACAGGACGTCCTCAAGATGTCCATTTCACGTCCATTTGAGGTCTGAACGTCCTACGTCCTTGAAGACCGTCTTAAAAACGTTTTGAAAACGTCTTTTTCAGGACGTTCGTTTTACGTCCAAAATAAGACATTTTGAAAACGTCTTTTTAAGGAAGTTCGTTTTACGTCCAAAATAAGGCATTTTGAAAACGTCTTTCTAAGGAAGTTCGTTTTACGTCCAAAATAAGACATTTTGAAAACGTCTTTTTCAGGAAGTTTGTTTTACGTCCAAAATAAGACATTTTTTTGGGGAGTATTACAGGTCTAAAAGGATAATTAAAAATATACATATATATGTGATTGGTCGTGTGAAAATAATAGACTGGAAGGGTCCCAGTTCCTTTTCGCATGACAAATGACATTTAATAAGAAAGTTTAATTATAGGAAATATGTATAATGTAAATATATATATAAGATCAACTCGCACAATATATGTGGTTTATTAAAGAAGGAAAAGCTTTATTAAAAGGAGAATAATCCACATAAAAAGAGGATGGAAAAAATAATTCATATTAACTTAACGCACGCTTTTCGTTTATATATTATTTATTATAAAAATAAGAACAACTAGAACAAGATGATATATATAAATCAACTCGCACAATATATGGTTTATTAGAATCGCAAAAACCTTTTTAAAGGAAAAAAAAGTCAGAAAATAACATTAAAAATTACAATTTTTTATTTAGTGCAGCCGCTATCCTGTCCGCCGCCCTTTTGAGCCACATTTGAATGGCGATCTCAGTGTCTCGTCTCGTTGCAACAACGCGTCCCTTTTCTGCAGCACCTTGAATAAAAATTTCTTATTCTGTTAATTTGTACATGAATCATCTTTTATAATAACACTAAAATAAGGGCGATACTTACATATTACGAGGTTGGCGATATTTAATGTATTGAAGCATACTTGACAAAATCGTCAATAAAGTTTTGTAATCGTAAAAAAACTTACAGAATGATTGGAAATGTTCAAATATTAATAACTGTATATTAATTTAGATGATAGTAAAATTAAATCTGAACGAATTTACATAATTTTCCTTAAAACACTTGAGAATCGCCAATAAACAAACGCTGTTCTACAGAGACTGTTTAAGAACGCAAAGTGCTCCTTGAAATCTCTCGACTTTCAATGAAGAGTTTACGCTACTTTACGGGTGTACAAATAGAAAAAAAAATATTGAAGCGCTATTCTTGAGACGTTTAACTACTCGGGTAGTTTGATCGTCACGAGTAGACGGAAACACATTCGGATTAGATTGGCCAAACTCTGACACACTAATGCTGTCCTAATGATGTACTCGCATTTATGAGACAATGAAAGTTAAAGTTGAAGTTGAAGTTGCTTATTATGTAGTGCTGCTTTCTCCCTGCAGCGACTCCTCGCCGTTGCCGTGGTGATGAGTGACTGAAAATAAAATATATTTTGATTGAAAAGACACAAATTACAGAAGAATGGTTTATATAGATCAGTGCTTCCTTATTTTGGATTTACATACCCATGTTCCTCTGTCTTATATTTATGTATGGAGGAGTTCTGAGAATAGTTTCCTCCTCGGGCGAGTCGACGTTGACGTCCATGCTGAACGATGTCGTGCTTGACCTTTTCCGTCGAGGTCGTTCTACCTCCCACAGCAGACGCTTATTGTGTCCTCCGCTTTTCGGGCCTTACTTCTGGCCTTCATGTAATCGTCTAGAAACATTAAACAGTTATTATTTCAATTGTACATTTATGGCGTATAATAATTATAACTTACCGAAAGTGCTGTTTTTGAAGAGCTTTACAGGATGCTGCGACCATTACGTGCTGTGTCGCGTTAACTATTAGGTTTAGGACATATGAAGGTCAACACTTTTATACTCAGAATTTGATACTCTATCGATCTATATGGTACAGAATAATGTTGTACTGTGTGGCATTCTCGGTTTATACATACAATGAAATTGTTTAAATTGAAATTGATCAAATTAATTGAACAAATGTAGAATTTTTAGCAATTCGAATGGAGTAATGGGAAAATTACAAATTTTTCGTCGATTTCTAGTTTTACACACTTGTAGGCTATATCTTTAATATTGAAAATTTGTAAGGGCCCCAAGTTATACTGTTCTACTAGAAAAATGCCCAATTGTGAAGATTTGCACGGCCTCTCATAAAAATCTTTTAAAATCGAAAACTTTCTAGCAACTGCTTGACATACGTTATTTGCGATTATGACATTCTTTAAGAGAATTATGCTACCGTCGTTTAGGCAGCAGCAGTTGTCAGGCTCAGTAATTTTTAATATGAAATTACTGTAAATAATTATTTTATACTGTTTGGATACTTCATAATCTCCTATTAACGGACCTTCTGAATGTTGCTTCTCAAAAATTGGATATTTAATATTTTTCACTTTTCCTGCAGCAAGATTACATTTTTCGGTGTATCGTTTAACTATTTGTTGTAATGGTTTATCGTTTTTTCTGATACAGTGTAATATTGTTTGCAAAAAATTTTCAAATTGGAAAGCGCTAAAATTATCTACCGGTCCATTAATCCTAACGTCCTGTGTTATGTGCAGAAGATTATGGACATTATGCGTGATGTGTTTTTCACCGTACAGCTCTTTAAAACAAGTGACAAAGTATGTCATTAATTCTGACGCGTAATCAATGAGATTAAAATGTCTGGATGTTGATAATATGGTCATTGCTGCATGCAAAGTGAGAAAATTAAAATATCTACTTTTACTGATATTACCTAATAAAACTATTGGGCCGGTGTAAAATAGAAATTGACGAAATTCGGTTGCTTTCCATCTTTTGACCTCGGCCAAGGTGCGAGGTTTTCTATTAAATTCTGCCGGAATATTTTTGGTCTGCTGAATAAGTGCATTTGAAATATTTGAAATTTTTAAATTTGATATTTTTGTCTTAGGTTCACCACAACACCACAAATTAACAACTAATTTCCTCGTAACACCCAAGCAAACTAGATGCATATAGTCCAAAGGGAATGAATCGACCATATTAATTCCCGGGATATTCATTAAAATTGATGAGCCAGCATGATGCTCTATCTGACTTTGCGATCTGAACTCAGCGTCTGTTCTCAAACGGATATCCTTTACATCAGGGAAACACATTCTACTTTGTTTTAAAGCTCCTTCAGCCTTGCACTTAGTGCACGAAAAGTATCCCGTATGACCTTTTATACATTTAATTTGTGCCTTGGCAACAGCATCGCATATGAAATTTTTAATTTCCAAATAATACAATTTCCCCTTAATTAAAAATCCGTTGTTGGCTATTTGCACTGTATCCTGGACAAAATCACTTAAGAAAAGGTTGGGATCTGCAGGCTTATCGTTACCATGGTATATACCAACCATACCAACATTTTTATCACCCGCAATGCTACACAGAATGGGATAAACCTGACTTTTAGAACTTTTAGCCAATGGTAAACCATCTACATTAATGTTGACTGGAATAATGTTGTTGTCGATTGAAGAAATGTCTACATTTTCAATTAAATTCAATATTGTATTTTGTAAACCAAAGTGATAATATTCTCCCGGGTCTACCTGTTTTGTTTCTACATTTCTACAGGTCCTTAAAAGAGTCCTAGCATCTGAAGGTAAATTATTCGTAATTGGCATTTTTAAAAGAGAAAGCAGATCGTTAATTGCACAATGAGATATATTGCGCTTTATAGCCCACTCTGCTAGCAGAACATTAAAACTTTCATTTGCAAGACTTTCTGCGGAATTGTTACTGGAATTCGGTATTTCAGGTTGAATGTTTTCTACGAAAACTTCACTATCAATATTATTAACAAAATCTGAATAAACGAAATTAGAGGTGGAGGTAGAGGTTCCCTGATGTAAAGATGGATTCGAAGCAAGTGAGAACCTCTTAGCACGCATATAATATTTCTGCATTTTCCGTTTTGCTGTCATTTTGTCAATAATAGTGTGACGAAGTAAGATGTTACGCAACAGCAACAGCAACAGTAAGCGCAACAGCAACAGCAACAACTTCCAGCAGCAACCGGAAAAACTGAATCCTTAAAAAAATTTACGAAAATTAATAAAAACTTTAGCTATTAAACAATATGTAGTAGAAGCAGAGCATAAGCAAAAACACTAACTCGAACAAATAACACCAATGCTAATACTCACTGTTAGATTATGGGTATGTATATAAGTAAACACCACACTGTTTAAAATGATTTCTGGAGAACACTGGAGGCGCGTCTTTATACTTCGATAGAAACGCAGGAATGGCAAACGCTCAGATCAAAAACAGAAGAGCAACAGCACGTATAGCATATATTTCCGCGGCATGGGACCCTCGATCCTCAGTTGTTCATATAGGATTGTTGCTCTTTTGTTTCTGATCTGAGCGTTCGTCATTCCTGCGTTTCCATCGAAGTATAAAGACGCGCCTCCAGTATTCTCCAGAAATCATTTTAAACAGTGTAGTTTTTACTTATATACATACCCATAATCTAACAGTGAGTATTAGCATTGGTGTTATTTGTTCGAGTTAGTGTTTTTGCTTATGCCCTTCTACTACGTTTGTTTCATTGATAAAACTTAGAGATCCCCAATTCTCGTCTATATAAATACACGTGGTACGTGAATCGTGTACATAGTACGAATTTAAGGATCCGTGCAGACAGATCCGTGTACACGTTTTCACGGATCCTTAAATTCGTACTATGTACACGGTTCACGTACCACGTGTATTTACACGTGTATTTTAGTACACGTTCTAAACCGTGATCTCTACTAAAACTTTCATTAATTTTCGTACATTTTTTTAAAGATACAATTTCTCCGGTTGCTGCTGGAAGCTGTTGCTGTTGCTGAAGATATTGCTTTGCGATTGCTGCCGCTGTTGCTGTTGCTGTGGGCCGAAGTTGCGCGTAAGTATATACAGTGTACATATATAAATATATATTTACACAGTGGGTGTACAAAGCATTCGTACACCTTCTAAAACCGAATAACTTTTTCAAAATTCGACCCAACAGCTTGAGTTTTTTTGAGACGTTAGAAGGATTACTTTACTAGCTAATGTACAAATAATTGTTTTTTGAAAAAGTAAAGATCACGATTTTAAATTTTTTATCTGTGCCTGTTCCGTTACCGAAAATTGCAGTAAACGGAAGATAAAGGGATGTGGTGAGGGATCGAAGAGAAAAGACGTGTGTTTTGTTAGATGGTTGATGCAAGATCCTTTATTTAATTCCTCTCTTTAATTAATTGTATTTATATCGTAATTATTTGTTTAAATTCGTCTCTAAATTTTACCGAACTTTACAATTCTTAGGTAATACACATACAATGGAGGCGGCACACTATTTGAAAGACAGCAGGAGAACATGGACTGTTGTTCAGTTTGTCAAGGATGGAACTGTGGAAGCGGTGCCAAGTAACTGGCTAGAAGGCCATAAGTGTTACTGGCCACCGCTAAAGAAGTCAAAATTGCTTAATGCAATAAAAAACACGGAAACACCTCGAACAACGTGGGATCACTTTTCAGTGAAACTTTTTAACCATAGCAATTTCGGTAAATTGAAATAGTTATATGTGTACACCGTACATCTGTTCATCTTGAGCAGAAACGTGCCCAATAGTGTGCGAAGAAGTCGTATTTGGGCTGTTTGTGACGGCATCAATTGAGAACGGTAGAACGTAAAAAGCTTCGGTTTGAAACGTTAGACGCGGCGTATCTTCGAGAAGGTATTAGAGCAAACCGCATTCGAAAAAGTCCATTTGATCAAAAGTTATAAGCAGAAACGTGCCCAAAAGAGAGCGAAAAAGTTGACTTTTTTCACTAATAACGTCACAACTTTTGAACCAATAGACTTTTTTGAATGCGGTTTGTTCCTAAACCTTCCCGAAGAAACGCCGCGTCTAATGGTTCAAGCCCCAGCTTTCTACATTGAGCCGCTCTCAAGTGATGCCGTTACAAACATACATAAGTACATACATACAGACAGACAGACACGATTTTATTATAAATAGAGATAGAGATAGAAATATAGATATAGAGATATATAGAGATAGAGATTGAGTCTTCCCTCGCAGAGTAATGACACAGTTGACGTACGTGAATACACGTGTGTCTAAATAAATATATAATTTAATCGAAATAAATAAATAATTAATTTTAAATATTCTTAAATGGATAAAATTGATTTGCAGAAGGGTGCAATTGATTTGTAAAAGGGTGAAATTGATTTACAGAAAGGTGAAATTCACTTGCAGAAGGGTGAATTTGGAGCGGAGAACATATATAAATTGTCATCATCAGTGTCAAAGTTTTTGGTCGGGCCCCAAACTACTTGTCGACGGGCTGCGTGTTTGACGTACCTGCCGTACATGTACACAATTAAAATAATAATTATACAATGCTTTTAGACGATT
Source organism: Lasioglossum baleicum (assembly GCF_051020765.1). Taxonomy (NCBI): domain Eukaryota; kingdom Metazoa; phylum Arthropoda; class Insecta; order Hymenoptera; family Halictidae; genus Lasioglossum; species Lasioglossum baleicum. The sequence goes on along the minus strand of NC_134929.1, from coordinate 4,578,187 downwards.
ACGCGAAAGCGAGGAGGAAGGCGAAGGCGGCTGAAGATACCAGCGACCTCGAGTCAGAGATTGACCAGACGGGTGCCCTGAAAAAGAGGAGAATTTCGCGACCACCACGGTTCAACAATGACGACGAATCGTCGTCTGATTGTACTCTCTCTGTCCTTCCTTCTCCCCCAAGACAGAGGACTAACAGTAAGATTGGTATGTAAATACAAACAAAAGCACCCTACATATTAAACATTAAATATTACTGTAATTAGTAAATCTTTTTTCATGAAAATATATTTCATTTTCAGTCACTGCCATCAACGAGGATGTCGGATCCCCATCGTTATTGGCAAATATAGGGGGAGAGAGGAGGAGGCAACAACACCATGAGGCCATCAGTGAGGATGTCGATAGTTATACATGATTCACTTTCTGTAATTAGTAAATGTTTTTAATCAAAATATATTTTATTTTCAGACTCACATTATTCGCATGCCGACAACGAGGAGTCGCTGGATATGGCGGAGCAATCTATTGTTCGTAAGTTAAGGAAAATGTTTTAGAGATAATAAGTAAATTTACTTTAACAAATATAATTTGTAATAAACAATTAATAGGAAACCAAGAAGCTGGACACAGTAAGGAGGGCCTGGAGACATTACTACAATCTATGAAGAACATAGAACAACAAGGGCATCTCTTCAGAGCTCTCCTCACCGATGTACTTCAAGAGGTAAAGGATTTAAAAGAAGAAGTGCGTCAATTAAAAGAAGCGGGGAACAAGATAGCCGCTGGAGAAGACCATAGAGAGAGGGTCCCATTTTTACAGAGATTTTCGCCGCTAAAGTTTCCGCTCAACACGGACGAGGAGTTCTCTACTTTTGAGAATATCTTAAATAGCGGCGAACAATTTCAAGATGGCGTAAGTAAAATTTATTGATACCTGAAATTGATCTTTCATTTTGATATAGTTAACAGAATGTAATATTAATAACTTCTTAATTTAGGTTCAGGAATTATACAAAATTGGCGGCGAGAACGTTTACCAATTTGTAAAAAGAGTTCTGTCGACGCTAATTACGAATAATTTGGCGTTGACATATAGCTGGTTGGGCAGAAAGGGGAAGAAGCCCTTTAGTACATTAAATATCGCCAACCTCGTAATATGTAAGTATCGCCCTTATTTTAGTGTTATTATAAAAGTGATGATTCATGTACAAATTAACAGAATAAGAAATTTTATTCAAGGTGCTGCAGAAAAGGTACGCGTCTGTGCAACAAGACGAGAAGCCGAGATTGCCATACAAATGTGGCTCAAAAGGGCGGCGGACAGAATTGCGGCCAGATTAAATAAAAACCTTTAGATTTTATTGTTATTTATAATAGTTTTCATTGTTAATAAACCACATATATATTTCCTATAATTAAATGTCCTGTGTATATATATGTATATATACAGGGTGTCTCAAAATTAGGTCCGGAGCCGAAAATGGGAGGTTCCTGAGATCATTTCAAGCGACATTTTCCTTTGAAAAAATGTCGTCCGCGGCTTCGTTAACGAGTTATTAACGAAAAACACGGACCAATCAGAGCGCGAGCTAGACGCGTGCAGCCCGGCGCGCCGGCAGCCGAGTGTCGGTGGCACGCCGCGATGTCGTAACGAACAAAAGTTTCTCGATGATGTGAATCCTCGCCTATTTCGATAAGCTTTGGATATGTTGTCAATACCATGATTCTGAACAACATTTCCCTTTACAGTTTCTGTCAATCGGCTTTAGTTTACGACATTATTGTAAAAATTTGTAATTGTAAATCGATCGATGTACTATTTCCTATCCGATTTCGATAATCTTTGGATATGTTGTCAATACCATAATTCTGAACAACATTTCCCTTTACAGTTTCTGTCGATCGGCTTTAGTTTACGATATTATTGTAAAAATTTGTAATTGTAAATCGATCGATGTACTATTTCCTATCCGATTTCGATAATTTTTGGATATGTTGTCAATACCATGATTCTGAACAACATTTCCCTTTACAGTTTCTGCCGATCGGCTTTAGTTTACGATATTATTGTAAAAATTTGTAATTGTAAATCAATCGATGTACTATTTCCTGTCCGATTTCGATAAGCTTTGGATATGTTGTCAAGACCATGATTCTGAACAACATTTCCCTTGACGGTTTTTGTCGATCGGCTTTAGTTTACGATATTATTGTAAAAATTTGTAATTGTAAATCGATCGATGTACATACTATCTCCTCGCCGATGTCGATGAGTTTCATTTCAAAGGAAAAAGATATTTAAAACATCGAATTTATAACATATTTCAAAGTCATCGAAATCGGTGAGGACCCACATCATCGGCAACTTTACCCGAACGATAGAAGAAGCACAAACTTATTGAATCAAAAACTCACTTATTCAGCCGTAAATCCATTTGACTACCACATACAACCACCACACTTTTACATAATTGTTGAACTCGTAGCACACTTTTATAACTCGTATCGATATCGAACGAAATTACTTACTCCGACGCGGAAAGAGTTCGATGCTCTTCGCGATGCCGCGCGAAACTGTGCTCTCCCAGCGTACAATGTATTCGATGAAGGCGTCGTTTAAAACAAATGAAATCGTTCCCAAGGAGATATTGATTTTTCGAGAATCATATGATTCTCGAAAACACCGATTTACGGCTGAATAAGTGAGTTTTTAATTCAATAAGTTTGTGCTTCTTCTATCGTTCGGGTAAAGTTGCCGATGATGTGGGTCCTCACCGATTTCGATGACTTTGAAATATGTTATAAATTCGATGTTTTAAATATCTTTTTCCTTTGAAATGAAGCTCATCGACATCGGCGAGGAAATAGTATGTACATCGATCGATTTACAATTACAAATTTTTACAATAATATCGTAAACTAAAGCCGATCGACAGAAACTGTAAAGGGAAATGTTGTTCAGAATCATGGTATTGACAACATATCCAAAGCTTATCGAAATCGGATAGGAAATAGTACATCGATCGATTTACAATTACAAATTTTTACAATAATATCGTAAACTCAAGCCGATCGACAGAAACTGTAAAGGGAAATGTTGTTCAGAATCATGGTATTGACAACATATCCAAAGATTATCGAAATCGGATAGGAAATAGTACATCGATCGATTTACAATTACAAATTTTTACAATAATGTCGTAAACTAAAGCCGATCGACAGAAACTGTGAAGGGAAATGTTGTTCAGAATCATGGTATTGACAACATATCCAAAGCTTATTGAAATTGGTGAGGATTCACATCATCGAGAAACTTTTGTTCGTTACGACATCGCGGCGTGCCACCGACACTCGGCTGCCGGCGCGCCGGGCTGCACGCGTCTAGCTCGCGCTCTGATTGGTCCGTGTTTTTCGTTAATAACTCGTTAACAAAGCCGCGGACATTTTTTCAAAGGAAAATGTCGCTTGAAATGATCTCAGGAACCTCCCATTTTCGGCTCCGGACCTAATTTTGAGACACCCTGTATATATATATGATATTGGTCATGCGAAAAGGGACTGGGACCCTTCCAGTCTCTTTTTTTCACATGACCAATCAAATATATATATATGTATATATATTAATTATATTTAATTAATATTTTTGGACCTGCAAGATATCTTGAATGTCCTACGAACGTATTCCAAACGGCCTATGAAAGTTTTCTCAACGGCTTGTGTTACATATACCTTACGTTTTAAAAACATCCCAAGAATGTCCATTAGACATCTAAAAACGTATTCCAAACGGCCTACGAAAGTTTTCTCAACGGTCTGTGTTACAATACCGTACGTTTTAAAAACATTCCAAGAATGTTGATTAGACGTTTTTTAGACGTTTAATGGATATTTTTGGGACGTTTTTAGAACGTACGGTTTAGTAACAAAGCCGTTGAGAAGACTTTCGTAGGCCGTTCGGAATACGTTCGGAGGACATTCAAGACGTCCGTAAGATACCTTGAATGTCCGACAGCATACGCATTTAAGACGTCTTCAAGATGTCTCTGTGTTATCTGGGCTCTCCAGCTCTGCAACCTGACTACAAGGACATGTGACTCCCCCGCATATGAATGGACTGCAAGATTAATACGAAATAACGAGCAGTGTCCGCGCAAGCCAAGGTTTGTAAAAATTTATTTGGTTTATATTAGTTATATTTTATATTAGTTTCATTTATATTTGGTTTATGTTCGAGTTACCCTGAAGGAGTACGCAGTTCCGGAGAAGAGGCGCAGAATCAGGAAAATATGTCCAGACTCGACCAGAAATCCCAACCAGAAGATGCTTCTGAAGTAATGAAATTTCCATGGACCAGGTGTGCCTATGTATGTACAGCGAATCCCTAATATGTAAGAATCTAAGTTGAGTAATAAAGAAAACTAATCAAAATAAATTACAAAATATACTATTTATTAATTATTTCCTGTTTCGTTCATTTAGAATCCCTTCACCCACCAACTCCCTGCGATATGTAGTAATAAAAATTTAAAATTCTTAATATTTTACATTAAAATAAGTGTATTCAATAAATTTAAATGTAAATTAGTTGAAATTGAACTGTAAAGAGATTTGTACGGCATTGTAATTTTTAGCTTGTGTCTCTTGTAATCGATGTAGATAATTTTTATTTCGCATAAAGATCCTTAGTCTAGAAAAAATAACAAATAGGAGAACTAAATAAAATTTGTATGGGTATTTCGAATTGTTGAGAATGAATGCGTGAATAAAAGGGACAAGTGCTGTGTATTTGGTACGATAGAAATTTACTTCGCCGCCATCTGCCACATTAGTGCGACCTACGCTCGCTGACGGTGCTGCCCTGTAAAACGATATTCATCAGTGCGACAGTGCTGCCACAAAGGCACATTCGGTCGATTCGTGCCTGATGCCGACCTCATGCCCATGTCCAAACCCTGGTCCTACGGTCGACACTAGCTCGGCATATGCGCGCACAGGAGGTCGACCAAATTTAGATTTTTGGTTGGCTGGGTATATATACTGTCATTAGTTCCGTCCCAGAGCACAGAGAGCGCTGAAATACTGGTCACATTTTTAACACGCCAGCTTGGACCATGGATATAGGAATATAGGGATGGAGCATGAGCTAGCATTTTGGGCAAGGGGGCTGATTTCTTTTCCGGAGGGGACGAGGTAGAAGCATGGAATCATGGGTAGGAATTGCATCTTTTTCATTGGCTGTGTCCGGCGCAAGCGCAGTACGTCATTATGCATGCGTTACATAATGGTTACATAATACAGTTACATAACCTTTTAGTGCAGCCCAGCAGTCAGAACTGAGAAATCGAGGAAATCGAGGAGAAAAAATGTAACCCTCTCTGATGACCAGAGTAACGTGAGTATTGTGAGAATATGTGACGTTTTCAAAAATATTTATTTTTGCTGACATGTTTTTTAGCGAAATTTAGTCTCTTCTGCTTATTAACTTTGTCAGTAAACAGATTTTTTCGAGGAATACGACCATGAAAATTATTTTCATTAAAGTCCCCAACAGCTGTGAATCCTGTGAATCGCACGTCGGGGTTTATGACCCGATAATCCCTATTGAGCGAGAAGCCAGAACCGTGCAAAACATGTTCCTTTCACGAAAAAACAGTACCCTAATATATTAGATTGCAGGTCCTGACTCTAACAATTAACCCAGGGACGACCGAAAGTCCCACTGATAAAACTTTCTTAAAAATAACTGAGCTCAATCGCCAGGGTTGCAAACACCCTTTTATAACGTTTGGCTCTGTTATTTTTAATTATTTTCAAGTAAGTTTTCTGAGATTTTAAGAAAGTGCACGGTTTCGAAAGAAGCCGTTTATTAATAAAGTTAATAAGCAGAAGAGACTAAATTTCGCTAAAAATACAGTTAGTCGAATTAATATTCGAACGCTCTAAAAAACGATAACTTTTTAAATATACGATTTGAACTTTTTAGGGAAGCTAGAGCAATTAGTTTACTACAGGATGTGAAAAGAAATTTTTTCAAAAATAACAATTGGTTGTAGTTACAGAAAAAATACTAAAAGTTGAATTTTTAACTTTTTTATGTGGGCCTATATTGAAAATTTAAAAAATACGTTTTGTAGATCTGTGTCAATTAAACATATTCTGAAAATTTCGTCAAAATCGGTCGATGTTGCGTTGAGCTACTAAAAATTGCAGATTTTCACGATTTATTGCCGAAAAGCTGGAAAATCTGCAATTTTTACCATCTTTAAACTTTGTAGCTCATTGCAACATCGACCGATTTTGACGAAATTTTCAGAATATGTTTAGTTGACACAGATCTACGAAGCGTATTTTTTAAATTTTCAATATAGGCCCACATAAAAAAATCAAATATCATTTTCTAGTATTTTTTCAACAATTTCGATCAATTGCAATTTTTGAAAAAATTTCTTTTCACATCCTTTTGTAAACTAATTGCTTTAGCTTCCCAAAACAGTTCAAATCGTATAGTACTATATTAAAAAAGTTATCGTCTTATTTAGAGCGGTCCGCTACTGTACATATTGTATATATGTAAAAACCTATTATGTGTAAAAACTTATTGTACCCTATTTTTAATTATACTATAAGAAAAAATTACATTTATGATATCCCTATTAATTATTAAATATATAACACCTATTCATTTACTAAAAATAATAATTTTAAAATATAAATAAGAAATTATGTAAAATTAGTATGTTCTTTAATTCGTGTTACACGTTTTAATTTCCTTTCTATAGTCTATAATTTTAGTTTTCTTTAATCCCTCGCGTTCTATTTGCCGTTATATGGCCATTATCGAAAAATAACCCCCCTTGCCCATAATGTTAGCTCACGCTCCATCCCTATATTATAGTAACGCATGCATAATGACGTACTGCGCTTGCGCCGGACACAGTCAATGAAAAAGATGCAATTCCTACCCATGATTCCATGCTTCTACCTCGTCCCCTCCTGAAAATGACTTCCACCCCGCAACGACATGCTCCATCCCTATATTCCTATATCCATGGCTTGGACCCCCTGTTCGGAACGCGGAAGCGAGTTTTCCCCCCACTCTCGTCTTCGGCGACGCTCGGGCCAATCACGTTGTTTCTGGGCGCAGGGACGACTCGATGACATGTCGGCCCGGGCCTTCGGTATTTTCTATTTTTCCGAAGCCCGGCCGATATAAGGCGGTAAGTCGGCATCCATGGATCTGAGCCGTTCCGGTGTAGCTCTCATGGCATTTTCCGGATGAGACGTCGACGAGGGTGGACTGCTGATCGTCCTTATGTTTAACAGCCTCGTCGATTTCTCCGGGTTGACAGATCCGGGCTCGGTCCAATCCTCGCCGTCTTCCTCGCCAGCGGCGCCCTGTGATTGGTGTTCCGAGCGTCTTCGCTTGCGGCCTTCCGCCAATCGGCGGCCGGAGACAGGTATCGGGCTCCTTGCCGATTTCGGTGGTTTCTGAAAACTCTTGTCGCGCCCGGCGGCGCGACATTCAAATGCGATAATTCTATTCTCTGGGCGTTCGGATGTCCCAGGGAGAGCGTTCGTTATAGCCGTTTCGTTATTATACCGCTTTTTCGGTGACCCGGTCTTTCGCCTAAGGTTCGGAGTGACGTAGGCTGAATCTGCCACGTCACAAAGTTTAAAGGTATGTATAGTAATTTAGGTCGTTGGATTCGTTTTGATATCAGCTACAATATTATGAAGTCAAAAATACATATATAGACTTTTAAAAATTCAAGGTGACTAATTATTTATGCATTAAAAATTTCCTTTTTAATTTTTTCGATTGAAATTTGTAGACTGCTGAATGTTGATTAAGTTTTGTTTAAAACATTTTTTTCTCAGATTATCGGAAGTGTCTGATAAATCAGGTTCAGGTTTTAAATAAACACAATAATCAATCATTTTTGAAGTAATGGATTTTATAAACATAATTAAAAATACTTTATTTAAAACTGTGGGAAAAACATAATATTAATTATAAAAAACAAAAATATAATTTTTATTGTATAAAAAACAATAACAATTAACATTATACTATATTATATTGACAAATCATTATTGTCATTACTTTTTTCTTCAACATCTTTCAATATTAATTGTTCGACTGCATCATCAAAATGCCAGAGGTTCGGCCGCAATTCAGGCTACATATACGCTTTAAATGGGGGACTCGAAAGATATCCTTCACCAAAGATTGAAAACTTTGAAGATTCTATTTAGTTTATTGAGAGAGTATTGTTATTTCAATAAATTATAAATATTAAATCTTAGTACAAGAGATATACTCTAAATACAGACAAATACTATTCATTTGCAACAAAAATGGACACATAATATTAAATAGATTCTCCAGGGTATCAATACGAAAATAGGTAATTTTTCGGTGGCAAGTAGGATTCATAAAATGTTGATTTTTAAATGCTTGTTCTAATCACAATTTTCAATAAATCTCATTAATTTCATCGTTTTCGAATGTCATGGGCATTTAGGAAGCAATATACATTCAATAAACATCGATTTGGGCAAGTTGCTTTTTTACCAAATGAACAGCTGGATCGAGCGCGTGAACCAGTGTGCGTCGCGTCGTAACAAATGCGTCACAATGCGCAGTCGCCGTATTGATAGCTAGATTGACGAGATCATATTGAAGCGTATTCACGGGAGCTTCAATGTAAATCTGCATTGACAATATTATTGAACGTCTAGGGGGCGCTTCACAGTCACTCATTTTGTACTTGTTTAAAACATTTTGTAAATAGATGCTTTGATCTAGAGTGATTATATCATCTTTTCTTTCAACATTTATTCCTAAGAATAATCTCATTTCGTTCATACAGTAATTCTTCGATCGGAGTCTTGGGGGGTGTCTCCGATCGGAGTCCAGTGCCTACTCACTCCACTGCCGGCCAACGCTGCTCCGCGCCGTAGAGCGGCGATGATTGATCTCGGCTCGGGTATATCGGTGTGAACACCACACATTGACTCGAGTGAATCGAGTTCTCAAACTTCTTAATTTTAATGATCGGTTTATGGGACTTTTACTAACTTATTCCTGGCGTTTCTCTGATTAAAATGATACCAAACACGATATAATTTCAACGTTATTTAGTGGTTTAATCGACGGTAAAAGTTTCGAACGCAACGAAGAAGAGCGTACTGGAAAGAAAGAGATGCGAACCGGCGGCGGCTACTGTTCGCGTCTCTTTCTTTCCAATACGCTCTTCTTCGTTGCGTTCGAAATTTTCATCGTCGATTAAACCACTAAATATTGGCCAAAATATATCGTGTTTGGTATCATTTTAATCAGAGAAATGTCACGAATATGTTGGTGAAAGTTCCATAATGATATCATAGAAAATAAGAAAGCTGAGGTCTTGGTGTTTCATTGTGATGACGCACGGGCCTTTAAACTGTGCCGGCGACGGCGACACGCGATCCTATTTCATTCTGTCCTTCTCTATGTTCGGCTCGTCGTTTGAAGTCTCGGCGCGGTAGACGCAGTCATAAAAATATAGCTTCCGTACTCTACCCAAGTCCGTCCAACACCCGGGTGTGGAGACTCCGATCGAAAAATTACTGTATCTGTCATTGAAAATATGTTCTTTAAATAATCTTTAAAGTTTTTCAATGTGCTTCTATCGTACGTTACTATTAAAAGTTCGCAACGTACAAACTTACATATATATTTTTATAAATATGATTCCTGTGTAATTACAATATGAAAACCATGGTTTTGAAGAGTCACTTCAAAAAGTTGAAACGCACCTGGCCGATTGTTTTAAGCCATATAATGCTTTATTTAATTTGCATACTTGACTTCCTTGCGCTTGAATACCTTCTGGTACACGTATATAAATCTCCTCTTTCAGTAGACCAATTAAAAAGGCTGTTTTAACGTCCATTTGGTGAATTAATAAATTATGTTGATTTGCAAAGGCTACGAGCATTCGAAAGGTTGCAATACGAGCTACTGGCGCTAAAGTCTCATTGTAGTCTAACAAATATTGTTGACTAAAACCTCTTGCAACCAATCTCGCTTTATATTTGCATGGATTACTTCTTTCATCCATTTTAATGCTAAAAACCCATGTGCAATCGGCGATATTTTTATTATTCGGACGGGGTACCCATTAGGGCTGTTCGAGTACTCGCAAAATGCGAGCCGAGCTAAGCTCGACTCGATTGGTCGAAGCGAGCGGCTCGCATCGAAGCGAGCTACTCGCGCCGACGTCATCGGCTCGCATCGGTGCGAGTTACTTGCATCGATGCGAGTACTCGACCGGCTCGATCAATCCAGTCGAGCTTAGCTCAGCTCGCACCGATCCACAGTGCGCCGGAATGCCTGTTTCTTGGACAAAATTCAATAACTTTTGTTCTGTTTATGATAGAGACATGAAACAAAGTGGGTTTTTTTATTTATATTGAGAGCAATCACAATATGATATTATTATAAATATAGTATTTATTTAAACATTAAAAAACGATATTTACAAACAAAATTTTGTTTTATTGGTGGTTTTCAGTAGATATATGAATTCGCAGTTCAGTTCTTCCGAAACTGAAACGTCGTTTTAAATTAAATTTTTTTCATAAATAGCAAATGATCGGAATTGTGGAAGAAATACTAAAAGTTGCATTATACAACTTCTTTATGTGGACCTATATTGAAAATTTAACAAATACGCTTTGTAGATCTGTGTTAATTGAACAACAAACGTCTACTATTTGATCTTCCTAAAATTCGCGTACAGATTCGCTTGTAACTAATTTCCTACTGAATTTTTTAAATCTTTTTCTCAAAAACTGATTTATTTTGACATAGTATGAACATTGTTTTAAATCGATATGAAGCAGTGACTTTTTCGATTTTTGTCAATGGTTCGGAGCACTGTGGCGAGCGTGCGATTCGTACGAAACGAACGGCATGCATGAAGGAATTGATCCGAAATAAATTCAAGCGTAATACGACATTGAAGTTCTCGCCGTGCCACGTTTAAATTATTATGTTGGATGTGTTTTATCGTGATTATTAATGTATGTTTTTTCAGATTTTACAGAGTGTGGAAACAGGTTTTAAAAAATTGGAAATTTCCTAAAATTCGAAAAAATGCATATTTCCTACTGAAGTTTGGGAGATATCAGGTACATAAAAATTCAGTAATGAGATATTGTTGAAACAACTGTTTTTAATTTTTTTCAGAATTTTTTATATAATGCATCGTACTACATATAGTGTATTGATTCGATAAACTTCTTTATCCAAACACATATTATAATAAAAATTGTACGAAACGTAAATAAATAGAGTTTTTAGTGCTCGGTAGGTTTTGGAGGTGTATTATGTAATAGTGAACATTCTTGTATTCAGAAAAATATTGTACAAACTTTAAAAAATGCAATACTCTTAAAAAAATAATTTTAAAAATATTTTATTTGCCTATATTTCAATATATGAACAATACTTCCAGCAGATACGATTAGTGCAGACGGCATGGTCTCCCGCTGCGAATCGAATCTCCGGCCTTGGATCAAATCCCACACCGAATGATTTTCTTTTTCGTTAAACACTTTTTTTTCTTCTTTCTGAATCATATAATTGTTGTAGTGATATTTCAAATATATTGTCAAAGCAATATTTATATTGCATTTTTACGTTTGTTAAAAATGTTCAATATTACATAATACACATACAAAAGGTAAAGTAATATCGAAAAAGTTGATTTTTATTTTTTTTTAAGTACATTGCACTATACATATATATTGTACATATAAAATTCTGAAAAAAATTAAGCGAAATGATTTCGACAATATCCCATTACTGAATTTTTATAAAACTGGTATCTCCCATACTTCAATAGGAAATATGCATTTTTTTCCAATGTTTTAAAATACATATGCAATTTTTTAAAGACGTTCGCATAATTCGAAAATCTGAAAAGCATATGCATTAATAATCACGATGGGACACAACTAACATATTAATATAAACGAGTTATGTACTCTGGAAACTTTAATATAAAACTCATTTCACGGCTACACATCAGATACATTGTATACATTGTTCGTTTCGTGTAAGCCGTTCGCTTCGGTGCGAGTAAGCTATCTTCTCGCATCAGTGAGATCGGTGCTTTGAAAAATATATTTAATATATCTCTACAACAATTATATCGTGTCACGTCGCTTTCTTAACTTTTCGTATGGATGGTCGAACGATGAATAGCGACACCGAGAATTTACAGACGAAACGCCGGGCCACGCTCGGCCGCGCGATGCGTGGTCCTCTCGGGACAAAATACGCCCACAGTCTCTTTATTTGAAAATCCAACTTGATGCAATTTCGGGCGCCAGACACCTGAAGGTGTCACACGAAAGAATCGTAATCTAAACACGAAAGCGTAACGCGGTTGGACTCTCGAGACTGTGACGTAGCAAACGAATTCTGAATAGCTCTCGCGAGGGCGCAGGATTCTACGTCGGGAGAACACGAGACGTTCCCCGCGACGGGAAGGTTTTCACACAAGGAATAAACAACGTTTCGGCTAGCAAGATGTTTATTAAACGGTTCGACTGGGCTGCCGACGACTCGGCAGCGAATACAAAGTAGCCGGCGCGTATTATCGCGACTGATGGAAATCGCACGCGCTGTTTCTCCCGTACTTTACAAACTCGCGAAGAATTCGGCAGCGATAGGAACTTCGCGACGCGGAAGGCCTCGAAGGCCGATTTCCGACCGAACTCAGATGGAATTCGCGATTTCTCTCGGACTTGCGTCGATCGAACAGAATTTACGACCACGAATCGAACACGCGACGGCTTCACACCGTGGAACGAGCGCAGGTTAATTAGAATTAACGGCGGCGGCGATAGTATCCCGAATCCGCGACTTCGCGTTTAGATCGGCGTCGTACAACCGCCATAAGGCGGCCACGCGGCCCCCCGCTATCCGACCGGATTCGTACCGCGACAACGATATCCTTCACAATACGAAGGATTCGTGATTCGACACCAATAGTGTCACCCAAATATCGTCCGCCTCGTTTGCCGTTAACTCTCGCGACACGAATACCTAACCTCGCCGCGCTACCCGAGCCAACACGAAATTCACGAATAATTAATATCGAAAGCCTGATCGGCGCTTACCACTGGTAATTCAGCGATAGCTGAACGGCAGCGAATCTCTAGGTCCCTTGGTCTCAGCAGGCGCAAAATACAAGAATTATAAGCAATCGTTCAAAGCGACAACTGTCCGTTAACGATTCCAAAGACGCAGTGATCGTTCACGCGGCAGCTCGGGTACGCGGAAGCAGGGCGTCCCCCACTTTTCGATTCTACTTCCTTCGCGCAACGTCTCGACCTATCGCTAATGCGGAATTTCGCGTTGACGAATCCCAGACGACGGCGTTCGGCTTCCGGCGTCTCACGGCATATCCGGCAGCGCTGTCTTCCGATTGGCCGCTTCCCGAGGAGACGATCGGCGTCAGCCAATCCGGTTGCTCTGCTGCTTCTTCCCGGACGAGGCGACGACAGGGCAGAGTAGTTGATCGTCTCAGCAGCGGATGCCCTCGTCGGCGCCTCCAGGTTGACAGTCCTGGGCCTTGACGATCTCTCGTTATTTCCTTTCGGGATTCTGCCTTTCGCCTGCCTCGAGGTGCTCATCCTCGAGGCTCGTTGCTTCCGCGATGAAAGTAGAATTTCCGGATCCCGCCTGGGACCCGGATATGGTCCTGTAAACTTTAGTCGCGCAATTTGGCGCGACATTCAAAACATTAGAATGCGCCTTTTTGGGTCTCACTCGTGCCCAGGGAGAGCGCTCGCAGCGGCCCTTATCGCGATGCTTGACCAAAGGGTGGCCCGGTCTTCCGTTATGGAAGTTCGAGTGACGTAGGCAATCTTGCCACGTCACAACTCCTCCCCCCCTCGGGGAGACCGGGCCATACCGGTGGCAGCCACCAATCAGGCTTTCGCGGGCTGGGTAGCGGACGTTCTCCCTTGACTCGTTCCATCCAATATCACAAAACTACTTCCCCTTACCCCAACATGTATTCGCTACCTTACCCCGTTACACGAAATACTTACTAATTGTTGTACACCATTGCGGGCGAGGATCCTTCGACGACCGATATTTCTTTTAACCAAATGGCTCGCAAAATTTTTCCGCAAACGACCGTTATTCGCAACTATTGGAATGGGTATTGGGTTCCTATAATAATTGGTACTCCTGTTTCGGCAACGATTCTTTAATCTAATCTCTTTGGTCGGTTGCTAATACAAAATTACGTGCTAACATAGGAACTTATTATCTTACCGCCCCTTTCTTGGCAGCAAATGTTAATACACTAACAATACGTTGAGTGTAGGTCTGCCTTCTCGGCAGCGACACAAACAAAACAAAAAAACTTTAATTCTCTTTCATTTTCTAATATAACTTATCTGGCTAATCCATGGACGGAGGAAATCACCTCGGCAGCGTACTAAACTTGACTTTTTATGGATTGACTCAGTATTCCAAATAAATTAGTAACATTGTACTATCGGCAGCGCATTATCTTTATCGACTTTATTCTTTATACCCCCAAGGATGATGCGGGCCTCCTTCTTTCCATTCTGGGCCGCATTTTGGGCAAGTTTTGATTGTGTAGCCTCCTCGGCCACATCGGAAGCAGTATTCCGACGCTGGTGCGTTGCAATACCTGTGGCTATGTCCTCTTCTTCCGCATCTCCAGCAGCCTCTCTGTCTATCGATCAATTCGATTTCCCTTTCTTTTCTTGGCTGTTCCCTTGTCAATCGTGGTTCCCTCGTTAAGAGGGGTGGCTCTCCATATCTCGGCAGCGGGGTTAAATTAAATGGTCTTATCGGCGGCGAATGGTCTCTGTTGGCTGTCCTTTCCTTCCAATGTACTTGTTTATTTGGTATAGTTGCTTGCTTCGGTCTCCGTGGTATAATGGGGCTCACTATTTTTATACCTGTAAATGTTTGTCGGTTTTGCTCTACTAGCTGCTTCCTTTCTTTTTCTACTTCCTCCTCTTGTCTCAATCTTTCTATACCATGTCTGTGCACGTACTCAAAGTCGTTAGCTTCTTTTGCATTTTTCTCCCCGATCTCTAGCATCCGTCCGGGTGTCCATAATCCTATTAGCTGATTATTTATGTTTTCCTCTACGGCAGCTATAATTGTGACCTCCTCCTCTGTTGAGTCCAAATCTTCGGCAGTACCCGTTGTGGCCTCCTCTTTGGTGGAGTCCAAATCTTCGGCAATAATAATTGTGGCCTCCTCCTTGGTGGAGTCCAAATCTTCGGCAATAACAATTGTGGCCTCCTCCTTGGTGGAGTCTACATCTTCGGCAATAATAATTGTGGCCTCCTCCTTGGTGGAGTCCCACTCTTCGGCAGCGATTACGATGGTATCTTCTTCTTTTGTTTGATGCTCTCCGGCAGCTGGTACAGTGGCTTCCTCTTCGGCTATATTCCGCTTTACGGCCGTACTTGCAATTGTTTCCTCCTGATCGTCTTGGATGGATTCGGCAGCGATCACGATTGTTTCTTTCGATTCACTTAGTATATCCTCAGGGATGTCATCGAGTGTATCGTCTAAACCTTTTTGTTCGGTCTCTAGTGGCTCTTCTAGTGAGAAAAATGAAGAGCTCGAGCTGTCTTCTTGTGATATGCACACCTCCTCTTCAGGTGGGCAATTGCATGCTCTACCCGGGATTACTAAATAGTTTTGCCTGGTCTGAGTAGCCACCGATCTTGTGTTAGTTCCCTCGAGATGCTTCCTCAGGAACTGTTTGACCCCTTGTATATCTTGGGTCTCCTCCAGTTGCTGTAGGGCTTCGTTTAGGATGTCCGGCAGCTCCATTTTCGTTCTCCTTCGGCAGCAACTTGACTTTGCCGCTCCTCGTTACGGCAGCGAATGCGATTTTAACTCTGTAGGGGAAAACTTGAGCACATTAGTCTTGTGTGCTTGTGGCGTGTGGTGGAAGGTACGCTTTTATGTCACTTATGTGAACTTTCCCCAAGTCTCGGCCGTCTTCGGTAGCAAGGCAGTATACTACTGGGGATATCTTTTTCGTAATTATTACTGGTCCACTGAACTTGGGGACCAGTTTTGCCGCAAAATGTTGAGCTGCTGACGAAAGTGCTCGCTGTCGTTTTACAACTTTATCTCCTACCTCAAATTCTTTATCCAAATGTCGCGAATTATAATATTTTGCCTGTTTATTATAGGCACTCTCTAAATTTTCTATCACCCAATTTCGCAAGGTTTGTAGCTGAGCTACCCTACCCTTCCAATGATCGGTCGGTTCTACTAACATCTCTACTGGTGGTTCGTTGTCCGCACGCACGCATCTAAATGGTCGCGGATCTCGCCCGAAGTTTAAAAAGGCTGGGGACGTTTGCAATACGGAATGATAAGCCGTATTATACGCGAATCTGAATTTCGATAGATTATTATCCCACTCTCTATGATCCCTCTCTAAGAACGCAACTATCATTGTTTTTAGGATGCGATTTATTCTTTCCACCGGATTTGCCTGAGGATGGTACGGAGGGGTTGTCGTAATATGAATGCCATACTCTTCGGCGAGCTGATGTAGGCATTTGTTAGCAAACTCAGTGCCGTTATCTGTCAGGAGTACATCGGGTGTACCCCATCGCGCAAATATCAAATTTTCTAGAGCTTCTGCAATTTTTGGTCCTGTCGCACGTCGAAGCGGGACGCACTCGATCCATTTTGTAAACAGATCTTGCATCACCAGGAGGTACGCATGACCGGATTTGCTTGACGGAAAAGGACCCATTATATCGGCAGCGACCACTGACCACGGCATGTTAATATGGCGCCGACCCATCAGCCCGGAAGGGAGTGTTTGCTCCACTTTCGTTAGCTGACAGGTTGTGCAGCGTCTCACATATTCCACGGTGGTCCGATACATGCCGGGCCAGTAATACCTAGTCGCTACTCTATGATACGTTTTCTCTATTCCCAAATGTCCTGCTTGTGGGCCGTCATGGGCCTCTTGCAAAATCTCGGTCCTGCGCTCCTCCGGGATCACCAATTTCCACTCATTGGTATCTTGACCCAACGTCTCCGCAATGAGTGGGTCTGTCCTCCGATAATATAATTCCCCGCTTCTAATGCACCAGTCTCTAAATTTGTCAGGGTTGCTCTCTATTTCCGCGAATTTCCCTTCGTACCATTTTGGTTTAATTACGGCAGCGACTTCTAATTCTCCTTCGACACCCTCGAAAGCACGTGATAGTGCATCCGGCACTCTATTTAGGGCACCTTGCCGATACACGACTTGAAAGTCGTACTCTAAAAGTTGCAAGGCCCATCTCGCTAAACGACCCGATGGGTTCTGTAATTTCCTCAACCAGCGCAGGCTATTATGATCTGTTATTACCGTAAATTTATAACCCTCTAGATAAGCTCGAAATTTCTCTACTGACCAGACTATTGCAAGGCACTCCAGCTCTGTAGCTGAGTATTTCCTTTCCGGCAGCGTAAGTGATCTACTTGCGAAGGCAATTACTTTCTCGATTCCCTCGATTTCTTGAGTCAAGACTGCACCTAATCCGACTGTACTTGCATCCGTTTGCAAGGTGAACGGCAACGAAAAATCCGGACAAGAAAGAGTTGGGGCGGCAGCGATCATATCCCTTAGGGTTTCGAAGGCGGATTGTTGTCCGTCCTTCCATACCCATTCCCGATTCTTTCGCAAAAGGTTGTTTAAAGGTTCTGCTAGTGTTGCGAATCCTGGAATAAACCGCCTGTACCAGGAGGCCATGCCCAAGAATCGCCGCACTTGTTTAATGTTTTTCGGCACTGGATATGTCAGAATAGGTTGGATCTTTTCCGAATCTACTTTCAACCCTTCCTTGCTTACTACGAACCCTAAGTAACGGACCTCGGTGCGGCAGAATTCACATTTGTCCGGGTTTATTATAAGGCCGGCAGCCTTTATACGATCTAGCACGAGTTTTAACCATTCCAAATGTTCGTCAAAAGTTTTCGTTACTATTATTATGTCATCTAAATACGCGAATACGTGGGGCTCCATCTCTGGCCCTATTAATCGATCCAGCAACCGTTGGAAGGTTGCTGGTGCTCCCGTGAGACCGTACGGCATGCGACGAAATTGAAACAGACCTTTCCCGGGCACTGTGAAAGCTGTGATTTCGCGACTATTCTGTTCGAGTGGAATTTGAAAATACGCTTGACTCAAATCTAGGGTTGAGATGTACCTTGCCGTTCGCAGTTTGTCTAAGATCTGGGTCATTAACGGCAGCGGATAAGCATCCTTCCTCGAGACTTCGTTGACTTTCCTAAAATCCAAGCAGAATCTGTATTTTCCGTTTGGTTTCTTGATCATGACTATGGGACTTGACCAGCCACTATTAGATGGTTCAATTATGCCGTCTGCCAATAGGGTATCCACCTCCTTATAAATTGCCTCCTGAACTTTAGGAGAGACGGCATAATATCTCTGTTTAATTGGCGGGTGGTCCCCCACGTCTATTTTGTGGCTGATCAAATCGGTCAAGCCTTTCATTTTCTCGAATTCTGGCAACTCAGTCTGGAGGAAGGTTTCCAATTGTTGTTTTTCAGTAGCTACCAAAGTCTGTAAGCCGCAGCATACGGTGGTTGGGTTTGGGTCGTCGAAGGGGAATTTTTCCTCCGGATTAGACGCAAAATACCAAGTGGCATTGTGAAATTCCGCGACTATTCCAAATAATGCAATCGCATCCGTTCCTAATAAGAGAGGAGTCACGAGATTATCTAACACTCTGGCCGAGATTTTCTGTTCCTTGGTTCCTATTCTTACGCGAAATTGAGCTTTTTCTTGAGCCTTATCAATTGTCCCCGTGGCGAGGAGAAAGTAACACGGTTTTTCCGTGTTTTCCACCTTGACGGCAGCGCTATTAAGCTGTTCTATTACTTCTCGACTAATGAACGTAATAGACGAACCCGAGTCTATCAGGGCGTCTACCGGCAGCGAATCAATAGAAGCTTTAATGGTTAGTAACGGCGGTTTCGATCTTTCCTCGTTTGTTTTCACGCGGGCCGATACTATTTCGGGGGTGGTCTCTCCGGCCTTGTTGAGCGACCCCTCCATCCATTTCCCGAATATCGATTACATCTTCGGCAGGTTTTTACCGTTACTTCCGGGGCCCCGCATTGATAACAGTGCACCCGGGGTTCCTCCCGGCAATCTCGTGATCTATGCCCTATTTTTCGACAATTCCAACATTCCCTTTCGGGTTTCACCCTCACACGTTGTTTGTCGCGTGACGGTGATTTTGGCCCGTCTCCGGTAGCTGGAGTTGTCGTTTGGCGCGAAGGCGGGGGTTGCGACCACCTTCCCCTCGTTTCTACGCGGTAGGCATCGTTCCTATTTCGCCCGGCAGCTGAATAATTCGCGCGCGAAGCTGAAAAGTCCCGTTTTGCTATCCCAGCGTGAGTATTTTGGGGTGCGAGATTGCGGGTATCTTGCCCCTCCCCTTCACTTGTGGGCGCAATTGCATTCAAGAATTCGACGTCTCCGGTTTTCCCTCTCCCTTGCGGTTTCTGGGAACTATACCGATTCGGATCGTAGGCAAATGTCGGATGTGCCATTTCGGAGGGTTTCGGATTTCTTTTTAATTTTTCTACGTCGGATTCTTTCTCGGCCTCAATTAAAGCTTCCTCCAAATGATCGAATGACTCTATCGTGCTAATAGCTATGGCTTGTCGCAAAATAGGTTTCGCGCCCCAATACGTTCTCCTAATCATTTTCTCCTCTCGCCACGGTGGATCTAATCGCTCGAACATTCCGCGCATGCTGATTATATAGTCCCTTAATGGCTCGTTTTCGCCCTGTGCGCGGTCTTTAATATTTCTTAACAGCGTGTCTGGGTATTCCGGGTCCCCGAAAAATTTTCGAAACGCGGAGGTAAAATCGTTCCAAGTTCGGAATTTGGTCTCCCTCACCTCGTACCAGTGGGCCGCGGTGCCTTCAAAACATTCTAACAGGCAGCGAAGCAAGTATTCGTCCGGTATGTTGCCATACCGGCGACGTCTTGAGAGTCGCTCCAGAAAGGCTTCCGAGTCCTCTCCGGGCGCTCCTTTGAACTTTATTTGCCACCTTCTAATTATTTCCGAAATCGGTGTGCCCCGACAGTACATTTCCTGGTATGTCCGAGTTTGAGGGGGACCCTGAGAACCCCTGGAGGTTCCCGGCAGCGAAGAATTCCGTTTTGTATTAGGCGGGGGTGGCGCGAGTTTCCCGTTCTTCAACATGGGCACCGTGAGTTTAACGTTACGCGGACGTGATCGGTCACTCGCGGCCCCCTCTTCTTCCGAATCCGGCGTATTCAAATTAACGGCATTTTCCTCGGTATCATCATCAAAAAGGGAATGGTAGTCCCACTGATCTTCGCTGTCTGGTTTTAACGTAGTATCCATAGCTTCCCAAATACGCCTCAGTTCTTTTCGTTATTAAGATTGTAAACGCGAACTGTTTATGTTAGCCCTTATGGCCCTGACCGGGTGTCTCGACCATATGGCCCCGCTAAACCTCTCTAACGAACAAAGGAACCCCTATCTCGGCCGGGTGACTCTCGAATGACCTGGCTTTCCCGGCAGCGGAACGTTATTGGGAATTTAGCCGTCCCCAGCTTTTGTACAGTCATAAATTTTTGACCCTCGCAAAACAATAACAACGAAATCTTTCGAACTTTTACCGTTATTGCCTACCCTATTTCCCGTATCGCCCTTAAGCGACTCTCGGTATGCTAAATCACTCCTTCGTCAAGGCAGCGACTTATTCTTCGCGAAAATACAACAATAAATCAGGGCAGCAAATACTTTTTCGTAACTAGCGACAATAAGCCCGGGCAGCGAATAATATTTTCGCAACCGGCTTCGATAATTCAAGGCAGCGAATAATTTGGGGAGGTAGTTTCAACAACACGACAGGGTACGACAGCACCAGGACTCAAAGGGTACCTTCCATCACCATTGACAACAAAACAATAAATAATATGGTTCCTGGGACCACCCTCCACGCGTAAACGCAGGGCTGGTACCGCAGTCACCGAACACAATTTAAATGATCAGAAATCAGTAATGAAATCAAAGTTAGTATTCGGCAGCAAAAAAAATTATGACAAGCAATTGTTGCACAACTTAAAAATGTAGCATCGAAATTGAAGAGAAAAGGAAAAGACGAGTCTTAGAAAAAGAAGTAACAGAGAGTAGCAAGGAGAAATTTCAAAATCGATCCGAGAAAAAAAATTATGTACAATTCAAAATCAACAAAGTAAATAAACAATAACAAATAATAAGACTAATTTGTACAATTAGATTTAAGCTCGACACACTGAGACTACAAAACAAAAGGACTAGAAGAATTAAATTAACAGAAGGACGGCAAAAACAAGAAATTGCAATAAATTAGAGAATAAATAGAAGTAACAACGAGAATAAAACAGACAGAATAAATAGAACAGAGAGAAGAACAACAGAAAAACATAAAAGCAATAACAATTCATAAATATCGAAGAGTAATAAATAATAACCAGAGTAAAAATATCACAAGTGCAACAATTAAAAAAAATTATAAGCCACTGTTCAAAATGTTATATTAGGGGGTTCTCGGTTCAACATGTTACCAGAGCCATTCAATTCCATCAACTGTTGAGAACCACAGAAAGAAAAAAAAATTTTCCAATAATAATTCGGTAAGGTTTGAAGGCAGCAATGAAAATGTTTTCAATAATAATTTATTAAAGTAAGAATACTTCCTCGGGATCACTGATCGGCACGACAATTCAATCAATGTCTTTGGAAATACCCTTGAATGGCTCGTATGAAATATAATAGAATCATAACTTTTCAAAATCAACAATCTTTCTTCGAATTCAGTGATCGGAACGACATTCAATCTCGGTTGTCGGAAAGATTGTTCAGTGGCATACCATAATTAGAACAATCGAAATGGCAATAATACACAATAATCAAAACAATAGTAATGGCAAGAGTACACAATAATCAATTCAATGCTCGTTGGCTCGTAATAGCTAGTGGCTGTCGTAAACAAGTTTTTCAACGCGTGTTCGCCGTCTCGGTACCGATCGCGTCCGAAATCTGCTCGAACGGCAGCGATTGAGGAAATAAACTTTCCTTGTGCGAGCCTCGCGTCTTCGACGTATCCCTAACACAAAAGTATCCCAAAATCCCTCACACAGGTTAAATTTACTGTGAGAGGTCCCTGTTCGGGCGCCAAATTTGTCACGTCGCTTTCTTAACTTTTCGTATGGATGGTCGAACGATGAATAGCGACACCGAGAATTTACAGACGAAACGCCGGGCCACGCTCGGCCGCGCGATGCGTGGTCCTCTCGGGACAAAATACGCCCACAGTCTCTTTATTTGAAAATCCAACTTGATGCAATTTCGGGCGCCAGACACCTGAAGGTGTCACACGAAAGAATCGTAATCTAAACACGAAAGCGTAACGCGGTTGGACTCTCGAGACTGTGACGTAGCAAACGAATTCTGAATAGCTCTCGCGAGGGCGCAGGATTCTACGTCGGGAGAACACGAGACGTTCCCCGCGACGGGAAGGTTTTCACACAAGGAATAAACAACGTTTCGGCTAGCAAGATGTTTATTAAACGGTTCGACTGGGCTGCCGACGACTCGGCAGCGAATACAAAGTAGCCGGCGCGTATTATCGCGACTGATGGAAATCGCACGCGCTGTTTCTCCCGTACTTTACAAACTCGCGAAGAATTCGGCAGCGATAGGAACTTCGCGACGCGGAAGGCCTCGAAGGCCGATTTCCGACCGAACTCAGATGGAATTCGCGATTTCTCTCGGACTTGCGTCGATCGAACAGAATTTACGACCACGAATCGAACACGCGACGGCTTCACACCGTGGAACGAGCGCAGGTTAATTAGAATTAACGGCGGCGGCGATAGTATCCCGAATCCGCGACTTCGCGTTTAGATCGGCGTCGTACAACCGCCATAAGGCGGCCACGCGGCCCCCCGCTATCCGACCGGATTCGTACCGCGACAACGATATCCTTCACAATACGAAGGATTCGTGATTCGACACCAATAGTGTCACCCAAATATCGTCCGCCTCGTTTGCCGTTAACTCTCGCGACACGAATACCTAACCTCGCCGCGCTACCCGAGCCAACACGAAATTCACGAATAATTAATATCGAAAGCCTGATCGGCGCTTACCACTGGTAATTCAGCGATAGCTGAACGGCAGCGAATCTCTAGGTCCCTTGGTCTCAGCAGGCGCAAAATACAAGAATTATAAGCAATCGTTCAAAGCGACAACTGTCCGTTAACGATTCCAAAGACGCAGTGATCGTTCACGCGGCAGCTCGGGTACGCAGAAGCAGGGCGTCCCCCACTTTTCGATTCTACTTCCTTCGCGCAACGTCTCGACCTATCGCTAATGCGGAATTTCGCGTTGACGAATCCCAGACGACGGCGTTCGGCTTCCGGCGTCTCACGGCATATCCGGCAGCGCTGTCTTCCGATTGGCCGCTTCCCGAGGAGACGATCGGCGTCAGCCAATCCGGTTGCTCTGCTGCTTCTTCCCGGACGAGGCGACGACAGGGCAGAGTAGTTGATCGTCTCAGCAGCGGATGCCCTCGTCGGCGCCTCCAGGTTGACAGTCCTGGGCCTTGACGATCTCTCGTTATTTCCTTTCGGGATTCTGCCTTTCGCCTGCCTCGAGGTGCTCATCCTCGAGGCTCGTTGCTTCCGCGATGAAAGTAGAATTTCCGGATCCCGCCTGGGACCCGGATATGGTCCTGTAAACTTTAGTCGCGCAATTTGGCGCGACATTCAAAACATTAGAATGCGCCTTTTTGGGTCTCACTCGTGCCCAGGGAGAGCGCTCGCAGCGGCCCTTATCGCGATGCTTGACCAAAGGGTGGCCCGGTCTTCCGTTATGGAAGTTCGAGTGACGTAGGCAATCTTGCCACGTCACAATCGTTAAAAAAGAAGAAAATTATTCGGTGTGGGATTCGATCCAGGGCCGGAGATTCGATTCGCAGCGGGAGACCTTGCCGTCTGCACTAATCGTATCTGCTGGAAGTATTGTTCATATATTGAAATATAGGTAAATAAAATATTTTTAAAATTATTTTTTTAAGAGTATTGTATTTTTTGAGTTTGTACTTTATTTTTCCGAATACAAGAATGTTCACTATTACATAATACACCTACAAAAGGTAAAGAAATATCGGAAAAGGTTATTTTTATTTTTTTTAAGTACGATGCACTATATAAAAAATTCTGAAAAAAATTAAAAACGGTTGTTTCAACAATATCTCATTATTGAATTTTTATATACCTGATATTTCCCAAACTTCAACGGGAAATATGCATTTATCCGAATTTTTGGTAATTTCCAATTTTTTAAAACCTGTTCGCAAAGTCTGTAAAATCTGAAAAAATATACATTAATAATCATGATAAGACACATCCAACATAATAATTTAAACGTGGCACGGCGAGAACTTCAATGTCGTATTACGCTTGAATTTATTTCGGATCAATTCCTTCATGCATGCCGTTCGTTTCGTACGAATCGCACGCTCGCCACAGTGCGCCGAACCATTGACAAAAATCGGAAAAGTCACTGCTTCATATCGATTTAAAACAATGTTCATACTATGTCAAAATAAATCAGTTTTTGAGAAAAAGATTTAAAAAATTCAGTAGGAAATTAGTTACAAGCGAATCTGTACGCGAATTTTAGGAAGATCAAATAGTAGACGTTTGTTGTTCAATTAAAACAGATCTACAAAGCGTATTTGTTAAATTTTCAATATAGGTCCACATAAAGAAGTTGTATAATGCAACTTTTAGTATTTCTTCCACAATTCCGATCATTTGCTATTTATGAAAAAAATTTAATTTAAAACGACGTTTCAGTTTCGGAAGAACTGAACTGCGAATTCATATATCTACTGAAAACCACCAATAAAACAAAATTTTGTTTATAAATATCGTTTTTTAATGTTTAAATAAATACTATATTAATAATAATATCATATTGTGATTGCTCTCAATATAAATAAAAAAACCCACTTTGTTTCATGTCTCTATCATAAACAGAACAAAAGTTATTGAATTTTGTCCAAGAAACAGGCATTCCGGCGCACTGTGGATCGGTGCGAGCTGAGCTAAGCTCGACTGGATTGATCGAGCCGGTCGAGTACTCGCATCGATGCAAGTAACTCGCACCGATGCGAGCCGATGACGTCGGCGCGAGTAGCTCGCTTCGTGCGAGTACTCGACTCGGCTCGACCAATCGAGTCTCGACTCGACTCGACCAGTCGAGTTCGAGCTTAGCTCGACTCGCCTGCAGCCCTAGTACCCATGTATTATTATTATATGTATTAGGGAGTCGATTTCATCTTTTATCGCTTTCTCCCACTGAAATACTCCATTTGTCGTAGCTCTTTTCTGTGCCTCTGGACGCACAGGTTTGCGTTGCTATGATGCGATTTGGTATGTCTTTCCTTGTTTTTTACTTGCGAAGAAAAACGAAAGAGCATCGGCCAAACACGAACACGAGTGTCGATCGATTTACGATATGTGTTCGGCGCACACGTTTGTGTTTTTTTTTCACGCACAGAGTTGGGCAAAATGTAATTTCAATTACAATTACAATTAGTTGCGAATTACTGTAATTTGAAATTGCAAAAATAAAATTGCTAATTTTAACTATAATTTTATTTTATTTCTGCAATTTCTCTCTCCAAGTAATTTTAATGCAATTACAAGTAATTGTAACGGGTAGTTGCAATTACTCAAGGCTAAAATGGCATTAAAAAAAGGTAATTAGATACCTATTCAATGGAAATGTGTAAAAAGAACAAACAAAAAGCATATGTTAGGAAATATTTATTATTTATTCAATTACAACTCTTAAGAAACTTGCCACTTATACATTAATAATGTAGTTTTGGTAATTGTGCATAAAAGGTCCCACCTCACCGATTTCGATGATTTTTTAATATGTTGTCAGGGTGAAGATTCTGAACAACTTTTTCCTATACATGTAACTGCCGCTCAGCCTTAGTTTTTGAGAGATTTGCGAAAAACTGCAGCTACTACTACATTTAATTTTGCCTATACGTGCACGCCCGTGCTGTGCGTATGCTTCAGCATGATGCGACCGCTCGCCAACTGTTTCTACAGATATATCACTACGTTCGTCGGACGATCCGACATACCGCGTGAACTTTTTAAATCATATGATGATGAAGAATGAGTACATATTATATTACGACGACACCACACATACCCACCCAGTGCTTAACACGCACCCACTGTTTCTAAAAAGAAGGTTTCCGTTAAGAAATTAACATTTGTGAAAATTTTCAATATCATATTCGTACGTGAAAATACGCAAAATACGTAGCACGTGAAAATACGTAAGAATCTAGAGTATAATTTAGAAACAGTGGGTGCGTGTTAAGCACTGGGTGGGTGTGTGTGGTGTCGTCGTAATATAATATGTACTCATTCTTCATCATAATATGATTTAAAAAGTTCACGCGGTATATCGGATCGTCCGACGATCGTAGTGATATATCTGTAGAAACAGTTGACCAGCGGTCGCATCATGCTGAAGCATACGCACAGCACGGGCGTGCACGTATAGGCAAAATTAAATGTAGTAGTAGCTGCAGTTTTTCACAAATCTCTCAAAAACTAAGGCTGAGCGGCGGTTACATGTATAGGAAAAAGTTGTTCAGAATGTTGAGTTTTACAACATATTTAAATTTTATCAAAATCGGTGAGGTGGGACCCTTTATGCACAATTACCGTAGTTTTCACTAGGAAATATTTATTATTTATTAAATACATTATATATTGGGAAATATTGATTATTTCTTAAATACTTATTGTACCTAATTATTTGATATTTCACAAAAACGATTACCATTACTTTTCAAAATGACCCTCAATTTCAATTCTTTCACTTCTAGCTAAAATAATAATAGGTATTTGCTCAATACAATTAGCTTGTAACGAGCTACTGTGTACGTACATACTAACAATTTTTTTGTATGCTGCTTGTTCAGGCGAACCGACACGCATCCGATCCGCTTTTACCGACTTCGCGTAGCCGAGCGGATGACGTCACGTCAGCTGCGCGACCCCCCACTTCGCGATACGCCGAACGCGTGATTTTCGGTTACGCTCCTGCTGATCGAGGACTCGTTCTTCGGTTAACGACCACCGCGAAGACAACAACGTGTGTATATTTCTACATCTAATCGCTATTCGGTTCGCATTTATACGTTCGAATCCTCGCAACACTCGTATCGTCTAGTGCAGTGGTGAGCATCCCGCGGCGTATTGTGGGCCAAAATTGGAAACATAAGACTACACGCGGGCCGCAACCGGCAACGAACGCAATATTAAATACTTTGTTGCGTCGCCGTGTTTACGCTACAGTCTCCTAATGCCTCTTTAACGAATTTATTAGTTTGCGGGAAGTATTTGTGTGTGTGTGTGTGTGTGTGTTATATCATATACATAGATTTACAATAAAATGTTTGTTTTATTCGATCTATTATTTTTTATTATGAGATAATAAATGCAAACACAAGGACTTCCGTTTCCGGTTGTGTGAGAGATTGTGGTAGGTAATTAGCTGTGCGTGATTTTGGTGTGCTAGAGTGGAGTGGAAAGAAGTGCGAGTGCTGAAAACTGCTGAGAGGGGTTAGGAGATCTAGGGATAGGTGGGAGAGAAAGGGATAAGGGTGTGGGAGTGAGAGAAAAAGCAATAGGAAAGGGATAAGTGAACGGAGAGAATAGGTTAGGTTGGCGTGGAGATAGACAGGTGGGCGCGGGAAAAGAGAGTAGGAGGAAGGTGGCGCGATCTGGAGAGAGAAAAGTAAAATAGGTGACAGGTAGAGTAAGAAGCGGGAACTTTTGAAAAGAAGTAAGAGGGAAAAAGTTGAAAGTGTAGGAAAATGGGCGAGAGAAGAGGGGTAGAAAAGGGGATAGAGAGGGAGGAAGCGAAGGGTAGATTGGGGATGATCATGAGGGATGGTAATATAGAGCGGTGGTTCAGCTCTGAAAGTGTGGACTCCGTGGGGAGGAAAAGGGGGTTTGAGAACGTAGAGGAAGGGGAGGAGGATGTTAACGCAATTTTTAAAAAAAGCGATAATACGAGGAGGTCTCCGCAAAAAGATAACAGGGGCGAGGGAGGAAATTATAAAGAAATGGAAGAAATGTTTAGAGGGCTAATGGGGGAGGTGAGGAGGATGAGGGATGAGATGAGGGGGGAAAGGGAGGAAGGGAAATTGTTAATAGATGAATGGAGGAGGGAAAGGGAAAAATGGAGGGAAGAGAGGAGGGAGGAAGAACTAAATAGGGAAAGGATGAGGAATTGGTTAGAAGGCTTAGAGGGAAGGGTAGTAAAGGTAGAGGGGAGAATAGAGGAGCTAGTGAGGGAGGAGGGGGAAGGGGGTAGGAGGGAAAAAGCAGATATGAGAATAGATCGTATAGAGGGAAAATTGGGAAAAGTGGAGGAATGGATAGGGGAAAAGGAAAGGGGGGGAAAAGAGGCGGGGGAGTATGGGGCAAGGGGAGAAATAAGTATAGATGAGAATAGGAAAAGATTAAGGTTATTAGAAATTAAGCAGGACAAGAGGGATAGAGAGGAGAAGAAGAATAATATAGTAATAAGGAGGATAAAGGTGGAGGGTAGGGATATAAAAGTAGAGGTTAAAAGACTGTGGGAAAAGATGGAGTTGAAAGAAGAGGGTATTAATGAAATTAGGAAGATAGGGAAAGTAGGTAAAGACGGGAGGGGAATGGTTCTGGTGAAGCTGTCAAGTAGGGAAACTAAAAGAAGGGTAATGGAGGGGAAGAAAAAGCTTAGGGGGCAAGAGGAAAGGGTAGAGGACGATTTGACAGAAGAGGAGAGGAGGGCAAGGTGGAAAATTGAAAGGGCAGCTGAGAAAGAAAGGAGGGAGGGAAAAAATGTTCAGATAGGATACATGAAGTTATGGGTAAATGGGAAGGTGAAAAGGTGGGATGAGCTTGAGGAAAAATTGATAGAGGGGCAGGGAAACGAATAGGGAAGGAATCAGGGGAGGGTGGGGATAAGAAGAAGAGGGAAGGGCATAAGATTAGTTTCTGGAATGTGGCAGGGCTGTTAAATAAAAATAAGGAGTTTTGGAAAGGGATTGAAGATTGGGATGTAGTAGTTTTGATGGAGACGTGGCTGGAAGAGAAGGGGTGGGATAAAATCAGGGATAGGCTCACAAAAGGGTATGTGTGGGAGGCTCAATGGGCAAAAAGGGAGGAAAAGAAGGGAAGGGCAAAAGGGGGTATGGTAGTAGGTGTGAGGAAGGAATTAGAAATAGAAGGGGGGGACAAAAAAGGAAGTGAGGGGATTATGTCGGTGAAGGTGAGGTTAGAGGGGTGTTGGTGGAGGGTGGTGGGGGTATATGTAAATGGGGATTTAGACAAGAAGCTAGATGAGATGGGGGAATGGGTAGAGGCTAGAGAAAAAGGGGTAAGGGTGATTGTAGGGGGGGATTTCAATGCAAGAACGGGAAGGGAAGGGGGAGAGGTCATAGAAGAAGGAGGGGGGAGAGGGTTAAGAAGTTCTAAGGACCTAATAGTTAATGGGGATGGGAGGAGATTGTGTAACTACATAGGAGAAAGGGGGTGGGGAATTATGAACGGGAATATAAAGGGGGATGAGGAAGGGGAGTGGACGTACGTAGGGGCGAGAGGGAACTCGGTGATTGACTACGTGCTGGGGAATGAGGATACAAGGGAAGGTGTGGGAAAGGTAGAGATTGGGGATAAGATAGACTCAGACCATATGCCCGTAATAGTATGGGTAAAGGGGGAGATGGGAGGGAAAAAAGGGAGGAAGGGAGGAGGGAAAAGAAGAATGGTGGGGAGGTGGTAGGAAGAAGCAGGGGAGGAATTTAGGGAAAAATTTGCAGCTAGAGCAAGTGGAGGGGATGGCTTGCAGGAAGACTGGGAAGGGCTGAAAGGGAAAATATTGGAAGCTATAGGGGAAATGGGGAAAAATGAAAAAATAAAGAGAAAAGGATGGTGGGATGAGGAATGTAGAGTAGGAAAACAGTTAGCGAGGGAGGAGTTAAGAAAGTGGAGAAAGGAAGGAGGGGATGGATTAGCCTTTAGGGAGAAGAAAAGGGAATACCAGAAATTGTGCGAGGAGAGGAAGAAAAAAGAGAGGGAAAAATGGGAAAAAGAAGTAGAGGGGATAAAAACGGAGAGTCAGGTGTGGAAGGTTGTAAGTAGGGAAAGAAAAAGAAGATCGAGGATAGACGAAAGAATAAGGATGGAAGAGTGGGAACAATATTTTAGGGATTTGCTGGGAGGGGTAGAAGGGAGGGTGGGAAAGTTAGGAAAAAGTAGAAGAGAGGGGGATGGAGAGAAAGATTTAGAAATAGGGGAAATCATAAGGGTGGTAAAAGGGCTGAAGGATGGGAAAGCGGCGGGTGGAGACGGGATTCCAAATGAGATATGGAAGCATGGGGGATCCGAAGTGCAGGAGGAGCTATGGAGGATCTGCAATAGGGTGTGGAGGGGAGGGGGTTGGCCGGAGGATTGGGCGGAGGGGGTGGTGGTTCCAATCGCAAAAAAAGGGGATAGTAGAAAGGTGGGGAACTATAGAGGAGTAACATTGACGCAGACAGCATATAAGATTTACGCGGCAGTATTAGCGGAGAGGGTGAGGGAGGAAGTGGAGAGAAAGGGGCTGTTGCCGGCAAGCCAAACAGGATTTAGAAAAGGCCTAGGGTGTATAGATAACATCTATGTGTTAAACTATCTTATAAACAGGCAGGTGAGGAGGAAAGAAAGGAGGCTAGTAATTATGTTTGTAGATCTGAAGGCGGCGTTTGACTCGGTAGACAGGGAAGTATTAGTAGAAGCGATGAGGAAAAGGGGAGTGAGGGAAGGGCTAGTGGAAAGATGTGAGGAGGTTTTGAGAGAAACAAAAAGTAAAATAAGAGTGGGGGAAGAAGAAGGGGAATGTTTCTGGACAGAAAGAGGGGTTAGGCAGGGCTGCCCACTAAGCCCCTTGTTATTCACATTAATGCTGGCGGATATAGATGAGGAGCTTGAGAGGGGAGGTTGGGGAGGGGTCAAAGTGGGGGGAAGAAAGATTCGTACGCTATCATATGCAGACGATATAGCCATGTTAGCAGAGGAGGAGGACGGGATGAGGGGAATGATGGGGGTATTAGAAAGGTACCTAGAGGGGAAAAAGCTACAACTTAACGCGGAAAAGTCAAAGGTGATGAGGTGTAGGGTGGGAGGGGGGAGATGGAAGAAGGTTTCATGGAGGTGGAAAGGGAAGGTAATTGAGGAAGTAGGGGAGTACAATTATTTAGGGTACACGATCACGAGGGATGGGGGGCAGAAGGCGCATGTACAGGATAGATTAAGAAAGGGGGCGGCGGTTATGGGACAGGTCTGGGGGATAGGGAAGAGGAAGTTTGGTAAAGATTGGGGTAGAAGAGTGTGGCTGTTTGACAAACTGGTATGGTCGGTAGTTAGCTACGGAGTAGAAATATGGGGTTGGAAAGAGAGAGAAGGAATAGAGAAGCTACAGGAAAGGTATTTGAAATGGGTTTTAGGGGTAGGTAGGTTTACACCAGGATATATGGTTAGGGAAGAGTTACAAAGGGAATTGTTGAGGGGGAGGGCTGGGTTAAGGGCATGGGGGTATGAGAAGAAGTTAGGGGAGGGTAAAGGCGGGGAGTTAGCACGGTTATGTTGGGAAGAGATAAGGAGGAGGGATGGGAGGGAAGGGATAAGGACTGGGTGGGAAAGGGAGAGAGAGGAATTTATAAGGGGGCAAGGGTGGTCGTTGGAGGAATGGAATGAAATAGTAGAGGGGAGGAATGAGTCAGTTAGTGGAGAGATAATAAAAAGAGAGGGGAAAAGGCAAAGAAAGGATAGGTGGGAGAAAATAGAAAACTCGAAGTCAAACAAGTGGTATGGGAGGGTAAAGGGGGAGGGGCTGCCGGGGTATTTAAAGAAAGGGTGGGGTGAGAGTAGGTGGCAGAGGGTGGCAAGGTACAGGTTAGGGAATGAGATGATGGGTGAGAGATATTGGATGGATGAAGACAGGAGAAAATGTAGAGTGTGTGGATGGGAAAACGAAACGTGGGAGCATGTGTGGGAAGTATGTATGAGGATGGATGACAGCAAAGGATGGCAGGAGAGTATGTGGGAAATGTTGGAAGATGAAGGAGGAGGGGAGGAATGGATGAGGATGATAGATGATTGGAGAATGGGAATGAATGAGAAGAGTGGGAGTGGAAGTGAGCAACCGGGAAAGGGAGTCCACGGCTAGGGAAGGGGGGTTGAGAAGGGCTACGGGAATCGAGGTGCTGGGGGAAAAAGGGGTGAGTTAGCAAATATGCTAGCTCAATGTAAGCGTGTCTCTCTCTCTCTCTCTCTAGAGTAATTTAGGTTAAGATTAGTTGATAAGTTAGATTTAAGTAATTAGTAATTAAGTATTAAGTTTGTATGAGAGTTGTGATAAAGGAGGCAGTATGTTAATTTGTAACCCCAAGGGGATCAAATAAAGTTATTATATACAAA
This sequence comes from Lasioglossum baleicum, assembly GCF_051020765.1. Lineage (NCBI taxonomy): Eukaryota > Metazoa > Arthropoda > Insecta > Hymenoptera > Halictidae > Lasioglossum > Lasioglossum baleicum. Next base: position 4,545,514 of record NC_134929.1, on the reverse strand, counting down.
TGCAAACACAATAATACATATACATACATATATATATATATATATATATATATATATATATATATATATATATATCTTTACATATAGTTTTACTAAATAAATGAAACTAAATAAATTTTAAAACTCAATGCGATACTTGACTTTCTTTCTCATTAATAAGCTTGGCAATATTGGGCGTGATATTTGAAACCGCTACTCTAATACAGTTTTTCAGTCGTTCGTCATCCAATCGATTACGATGGTCACTTTTTGTAATTTTCATTTTCGAAAATAGCTGCTCACACGTATATGTACTGCCAAATAAGCTCATTATTTGCTTGGCGTGGGTAGCTAGCAATGGAAATTTAGTAGCTGGAAAGCAAAGCTTATAAAACTCACTAAGACTAAAATTCCGAAATTTATTTTTTAATTCTGTGTCGTTTTGTAAATCAATTACTTCCATTTGAAATTCTTCAGGAATCCTTTCAGCATCTATATCAGGCGTGGGCAATTTTGCCTCAATTGAGGCAAAACTGTCCCCACCGTAGCGCCCACTGTCCCCCACCACCATCCGCCGTTACTATGTAGGAAGGACGCGTTTCGCTTGTCGCAAGCAGTGCGCAGGCCTCGTGCATCGGAGCCACAAGGAGCGCCACCGAAAGGAAGCTTGGTGGGGGAAGCAGGCGTTTGAGGGGCTCCACCCGTGCCCACGCCTGATCTATATTAAAGGGTGAGGAAAAAATATCAAACTTTCTTTGGTTTTCGCGAAAGTTTGTAAACCGTGAACTGAATTATTTTTGTAAGTTATGTATCTCCATCGCGTATTTCTTCGTATTTGATGGATTTTCTTTTCTCAGAATTGTAAAATGAGCCGTATTATTTGAATCTAATTGCCGTTCCCAAATTTTTAGTTTTTGTTCAAAGGCTTTTATCTTATCAAACATTTCAGTGATAAGTTTGTTTTTGCCTTGAAGATTTATGTTTAATGTATTCAAGTGTTGCGTAATATCAACGCAAAATGCAAAATCACACATCCAGTCTTTGTCATCAAATTGTGGAAACGGGTTGTTTTTCATCTCTAAGAACAGTTTAATTTCTTTTCTTAGCTCATATACACGCTTTAGCATTGTACCACGACTTAACCACCGAACTTCGGTGTTATAAAGAATATCGCCATATTCGCTTTCCATATCCTTCAAAAATTCTTTAAACTCACGATGGTTTAGTCCTCGAGATCTAATAAAATTTACAATTTTAATAACAGGTGGAACAACATTAGACATTTTTAGAACTTTAGCACTCAAATTTTCTTGATGTAAAATGCAGTGAGAAACAAATATTTCACGTCCTGTTAAACTTTTAATATCTTTCGATAACAATCCCGATAAACCAACATTCATACTGGACATGGCTCGAGCTCCATCTGTACTTATTCCAACAATCTTTTCCATTGGGATGTTTAATACATTCAGAACAGTTTTTAATTTTCTGTACATATCGTCTCTGGTAGTAGTTCCTGAAATAGGAACTAAAGATGCAAATTCTTCCATTACATTGAAACTAGAATCAGTCCCTCTTAAAAATGCGGCAAGTTGTGCGGTATCATTATTGTCACAACTTTCATCCACAGCTAGAGAAATCCATTCTAACTTGGAAATATGTTTCCGCAAACTTTCCTCAATATTTTCTGAAAGTTCGTCAATTCTCCTTGCGACTGTAAATCGTGACAAACTAATTTTAGAAATTATATCCTTTTGATTGGGAAAGGCCGCATCTGCTATCGCCAATAAACATTCTTTCACCATTTCTCCGTCATAAAAGGGTTTCATCTTTTTTGCAAAAATTTGGCTAACAAGGTAATTTGCACGAATTGCCGCCTTTGCGGTGGATGCACTACTTTCAAGTACATTTGGCGGTTTTAAATTTAAATTTGTCTTCAACTGATCCGCCATGTCCTTACGTAATTGTCCTTGCAAATTATTAAATTTTGAAGAGTGTTTACTGTCATAATGTCTCTTAATATTATATTTTTTCAACACAGATATTTTTTCACTACATAATAAACAAACAGCACTTTCATTTATACAAGAAAAAAAATACTCATACAGTAAGGAGCGAAACTGAACCAATAACCACAAGTTTGGTATAAATCATTATTTATTGCCAGGAATATAGAAGAATAACAAAAAATCAACATTATAATTATTTTTACCATAGTTAGAAGCAACTTAAGAAGTTTTTTTCAATACTTAATGTCTCCTCGTTTAGCAATGACAACGAAAATAGATTGACTCGGTTTTGCACCGGTCCCTACAAGAAATGTTTACGTGGAATGTTCTCGTAGTATGTTTACATCTAGCACTTTGGTATGTTTACAAACTACTAGTCTACGTCTTAACACTCAGTTCTTCGCAATCAGTCGAACGGAAAAGCACGCAAATGAAGTAAGAATAAATATGAAGTCAATTGCTCCAAATTGTGTAAAAAAAGTCATTCCTCTTTTGAATGACGGCTTGTCAACACGTAAGAAAGCGAAAACTTGCAGTGTTAGTCAATCGACAGTGCAGAGAATAAGAAAAAAATACTGTAAAAGTACATTATTAAGTGTTGGAGGAAGACCAAAAATATTATCACCGCAGGATGAACGAAGGATTATACGGTTTGTCACATCGGGTGAAGCTTCAAGTTCCATTATGGCTGCAAAATTATTAAAAGAAGATACGAATATACAAATAAGTCAGTGGACAGCACGAAGAACCCTCAAAGGAGCTGAGTTTAGAAGCATTACGAAAATAAAGAAGCCAATGTTATCGAAAAAAAATATTAAACGTCGTTTGAAATTTGCTACAAAATATCAAAACTGGACAACTACTGACTGGGAACGGGTTATTTGGTCAGACGAGACCAAAATTAACAGAATTTGTTCAGATGCATGTCTTGGTGCTGGATTCGTAAAAATGAAAGGCTTAAACCACGACATGTGAAACAAACGTTAAAGCATGGAGGCGGATCCTTAATGTTCTGGGGGTGCCTAACAGCATTTGGTGTTGGATCACTGCACCGAATTAATGGCATCATGAATCAGTACATATACAAGGATATTTTACAAGATCATCTCATAGATGCTGTTGAAAATATGCCTTTTGAAGAAAAAAATGTAATTTTTATGCATGATCGAGACCCTAAGCACACTGCTAATAGTGTAAAAATTGGCTCAGTACTAAAAAATTTTCTGTTCTGGATTGGCCTGCACAGAGCCCTGACCTCAACCCCATAGAGAATCTATGGGGTTTACTAAAAAGACGACTTCGGGATTCATATGACTCCCAACCAACTTCAATCACAGATTTGTATGATAGAATTCAAGAACAGTGAGAACAAATATCTCCGGATTATTGCAAAAAATTAGTAGAAAGTATGCCAAAGCGAATTAGTGCAGTTTTACAAGCACAAGGGTTGTGGACGAAATATTAAAAATAAATAATATATTAAATACTGCCAAGTATTGGACGTGGTGCAAAACCGAGTCAATCTATTTTTGTTGTCATTGCTAAACGAGGAGACATTAATTATTGAAAAAAATTTTTTAAGTTACTTCTAACTATGATAAAAAGAATTATAATGTTGACTTTTTGTTATTCTTCTATATTCCTAGCAATAAATAATGATTTATACAAAACTTTTTGTTATTGGTTCAGTTTCGCTCCTTACTGTATGTCCAACTATCGATGAACTGCCGATGTCCATGTTCAATTTTGCGTTTTCTAACAGGCGAGCTCATGGCAAAATACGAAGATATTGGATCAATGTGCTTTCGGACGCAGTTAAACAGTGTGACTGTAGAATACTAGAAAAAATAGCCGGGAATTAACAATTGAAAATCATGGACTGTGGACGAAGGCCGCGGCGCGGCGCACAGTGGGGTATTTCGCCTGTTTAGCGCGCCAAAACTATTGCGACGTTATTAATAGTGTGAAGGTCATACTATTATATATCGTTGAATTCGTCTTAACACCAGCTACAACACTATCAAATCAAAAATACAACTTAATGTTTAAAAAATCGAAGCGACCTTGTTTTTTTGTTTTAAACAAAATTTTTTCGAAGTTTTATATATTGAAGTTAATACTGTTAAACTTTTGTTTCAAACATTTTTTCGTAAAAAAAAAAAATATATTACAAATATTAATTAATTTTTATTAATTTTTTTTTATAATATAAATTAATATTCTAGCAATAATGACTTTCATTTTCCTTCATTTACTTCCAAGTATCTATCACCTACAGCTCAGTTATTTCATCATTATCAGTCATATGATATACGGTCGGTTCATGCCATACTGATCTAAATCGCATAAAAAGGTATGTTCCAGCACAAGATCGCATATAAACTTTTCAGGATTGTATAAAGCAATGTCTAATGATTAACCCCTAAAAAAATTAGAGGGGTGTTTTGCGGAGAAAAAAAGTTATTACATGATACATATTAATTTTCTGAAAAAAAATTTTATCACTTTTAATTGTTTATTCTATCAAAACCACCGAAGAGTATAAAACAAAAAGCAGTAAAATTACTCTATAAACCTTCCTTTACATCCTAGGTATGTTTTTATCTCGATTTGATACACTAAACTTGTGAGAAAGATCATTTCTTTAACACAAGTTTTTCCATGCTTCTCTCGGTCACGAGAATATGTTACTTTCAAGTATCTATAGGTTACTAAATAGTACCGTTTATGGAAAAATATTATTGTAGATTACTTGCATATATATTCAGGTACATGGGTAAAAAGTTTTAGTCATTTTGAACAAAGTAAAAATTTCGACTTTTGGCGCGCTAAACAGGCCAAATACCCCACTGTGCGGCGCGGCTTCGCGCAGCGCTATATTCCGGCGGGCCGCAGGCAGTTTGCTAGCGGGCCAAATGCGGCCCGCGGGCCATGGGATTGCTCATCACTGGTCTAGTGCAACTAAGTGTATAGTTTGTTAACTGCTCTCATTAAAGTGTTTGTTAAACTACTGTGCAGTTTCGCGTCAACCACCTACGATCCTCTTAGAATTTAGTATCCGATCTCCCAACACTGCTTGAAAAAGTTTTGAGATAGGATTGTTATGGTGTCCTCCCATACTTTTTACAGCACTGAAAAATACTTCAAGATGATCTTGAGAACATTTGTACGCTAATAAATATTGCAATTTATTGTGTGCTTTGTTATCCACATATTGATTAAATATATGCACGAGTGATCGTAAACTGGTTGTAAATCCAATAAAACCAATTTTATTACGACTCAAGTGCAATGGTTCTCTGTTTGGTCTACAGGGTGTCTCAAAATTAGATCCGGAGCCGAAAATGGGAGGTTCCTGGGATCATTTCAAGCGACATTTTCCTTTGAAAAAATGTCGTCCGCGGCTTCGTTAACGAGTTATTAACGAAAAACACGGACCAATCAGAGCGCGAGCTAGACGCGTGCAGCCCGACGCGCCGGCAGCCGAGTGTCGGTGGCACGCCGCGATGTCGTAACGAACAAAAGTTTCTCGATGATGTGAATCCTCACCAATTTCGATAAGCTTTGGATATGTTGTCAATACCATGATTCTGAACAACATTTCCCTTTACAGTTTCTGTCGATCGGCTTTAGTTTACGACATTATTGTAAAAATTTGTAATTGTAAATCGATCGATGTACATACTATCTCCTCGCCGATGTCGATGAGCTTCATTTCAAAGGAAAAAGATATTTAAAACATCGAATTTATAACATATTTCAAAGTCATCGAAATCGGTGAGGACCCACATCATCGGCAACTTTACCCGAACGATAGAAGAAGCACAAACTTATTGAATCAAAAACTCACTTATTCAGCCGTAAATCCATTTGACTACCACATACAACCACCACACTTTTACATAATTGTTGAACTCGTAGCACACTTTTATAACTCGTATCGATATCGAACGAAATTACTTACTCCGACGCGGAAGGAGTTCGATGCTCTTCGCGATGCCGCGCGAAACTGTGCTCTCCCAGCGTACAATGTATTCGATGAAGGCGTCGTTTAAAACAAATGAAATCGTTCCCAAGGAGATATTGATTTTTCGAGAATCATATGGCATTGATTTTTCGAGAATCATATGATTCTCGAAAACACCGATTCGAAGATTATGTAAAAGTGTGGTGGTTGTATGTGGTAGTCAAATGGATTTACGGCTGAATAAGTGAGTTTTTAATTCAATAAGTTTGTGCTTCTTCTATCGTTCGGGTAAAGTTGCCGATGATGTGGGTCCTCACCGATTTCGATGACTTTGAAATATGTTATAAATTCGATGTTTTAAATATCTTTTTCCTTTGAAATGAAGCTCATCGACATCGGCGAGGAGATAGTATGTACATCGATCGATTTACAATTACAAATTTTTACAATAATATCGTAAACTAAAGCCGACCGACAAAAACCGTCAAGGGAAATGTTGTTCAGAATCATGGTCTTGACAACATATCCAAATATTATCGAAATCGGATAGGAAATAGTACATCGATCGATTTACAATTACAAATTTTTACAATAATATCGTAAACTAAAGCCGACCGACAAAAACCGTCAAGGGAAATGTTGTTCAGAATCATGGTCTTGACAACATATCCAAATATTATCGAAATCGGATAGGAAATAGTACATCGATCGATTTACAATTACAAATTTTTACAATAATATCGTAAACTAAAGCCGATCGACAGAAACTGTAAAGGGAAATGTTGTTCAGAATCATGGTATTGACAACATATCCAAAGCTTGTCGAAATTGGCGAGGATTGACATCATCGAGAAACTTTTGTTCGTTACGACATCGCGGCGTGCCACCGACACTCGGCTGCCGGCGCGCCGGGCTGCACGCGTCTAGCTCGCGCTCTGATTGGTCCGTGTTTTTCGTTAATAACTCGTTAACGAAGCCGCGGACGACATTTTTTCAAAGGAAAATGTCGCTTGAAATGATCTCAGGAACCTCCCATTTTCGGCTCCGGACCTAATTTTGAGACACCCTGTATATGTTAATGAAGAGATGTATTTAATCACTTCGTTGATTCTGTTGAAAATAGAAGTTTTATTGTACTGCTGTATATGTATATATTATTTCTTTGTATGTGTTACGAATTGCCTACGTGTATTTCACTCTGACGAAAGTCCGATTGAGATACACGCGGATTCACGTAGTCAATGCCAGAAATAATTATATTCGTTAATTTGGGTTCGGAGAGTCTCTACTCCCTAATGGGCAGTTTCACCTAATTGTTAACAGGAAAGGAGAAGATGGTAAATGGCACAATGAATCTTCGTCTTATGTCTATATCGTGTGCATTCTCGTCGTCGTCAGATGATGAGTCTTCAATTCCGAAAATTTTAAATGCCTTCATAAAATTACTGGCATTGTCTGTCACCGTTGCAGTAAGTTTTGGGTGACTTAATTATACTCCATATGAATCTCTTGCAATAGCTGCCAAGGAGAACCCCCGCTCTGTCCCTCACGGATTTTGTTCAGACTCTACAGAGTTATAGATCTCGTTCTCCTGATTACGAAAATACCCCATTATAGGCGCAGACGCTCAATAGTTTTCGAGATATTTGCAATTAAAGTTTCATAACAGGAAAATATCAGTTTTGTTCAGATTTTTACCAAGCAGTGGTGTGGTGTAACAGCAGCGAGCTGAACTATTACGCCGCAGGCCCGGGTTCGAAACCCTTCGAGGTAGATTATGTTTAATTTTTTTTTTTTCATGGAAAATGCATTTTCAATGTTAAACAAGTTTTAAATAAAATATTTTTATTCGCTAAAGGACTAATTGAAAATGATACTTATTATTTTATAGAAGAAACACTAGATCTATTACTACATATACAAAAGATAATAATTATAAAATAATAATAATAATAATAATAATAATAATAATTAATACATAATACACAAACAACAAATATAAGAACAACACATACGAAACACAAAATGGAATAAATATGAAAAATACAAAACACAAAATGCTACGACTAAAAAGAAACTGACTGACGAACGAAAGATGCATTTGGAATTTGAAAGATGCAAGAGGCAGAGCTAGTATCAAATCTCACGATAACGTCAACAGTTTACAGAAAGTTCTAAAGAGCGCAAGCCCCATAGCTCGTTGCCAGATCGTAGCCGATAGATCTCTACACCGAAATCTTCGTCGACTAACATTACTGTCTTTTACAATAAATACCATTGTTGCACATAACAAAAATTATAAGTATTTGATTTCTATATTTACTCTACGTAACGTATATTGTTTATATTATACAAGTTACAGGAAGCGTGATGGCAAGCCACATTAACCGCTCTGATTACTATTCATTGCATTTATTCTATTTTGTATTTGTATTCATATTTATATTTGTTGTTTGTGTGTGTTATGTATTATTTTAATATTATTATTGTTTTATAATTATTATCTTTTGTATATGTAGTAATAGATCTGGTGTTTCTTCTATAAAATGATAAGTATCATTTTCAATTAGTCCTTTAGCGAATAAAAATATTTTATTTAAAATTTGTTTAACATTGAAAATGCATTTTCCATGAAAAAAAACAATAAAAAATAATTTACCACGAATGGATTCGAACCTGGGCCTGCGTGGTAACAGTTCAGCTCGCTGCTGTTACGCCATACCATTGCTTGGTAAAAATCTTAACTAAACTGTATATATTTTACGGTTATGAAACTTTAATTGCAAATATCTCGAAAACTATTGAGCGTCTGCGCCTATAATGGGGTATTTTCGTAATCAGGGGAACGAGATCTATAACTCTGAAAAGTCTGAACAAAATCCGTGAGGGACAGAGCGGGGGTTCTCCTTGTGAGCTATTCTGTCGTAACTATGGGTACCTAAATATTGATACAATGTCGTTTATAATTGAATCGATTCTAACGTAATGTACATTATTATACACAATTTATAAAATTATTAGCTCCTTTGTATCTCGTTGTGACTGATATTGTCTTCGGCCGTGTGATCCCTTCGTCTGTTGACGTCCTGCTTGATTCTTCGTAGATTCCGTTCTATGGAACCTTATATCCTCAAATCCCTCTCGTGAAGGATAAGGCTGCTCCCTCCTCTCTCTTCTTGCAAAATCGGTACGCGTTGAATTGGAAAATAGTTCCTCTTTGCAGTATGTTGCGTAGATCAGTGCTCCCCAATCTTTTTATCGCCGCGGACTGGTCAACGTTTGATAATTTTACCGCGCCCCGATGAGGGGGGGGGGGACGTTAATTGTTTATATTAAGTTAATAAAGGCTCGAGAGTGTCTGTCAGCTGTCCTCTTGACAACAACAACCTTGTTGTTCTGGAACCGCAGCATCGATTGACAGACGACTTCCGTCGGATCTCTGCGATATCTTCAGGGGGAGGCAACTTCATCTCTTCCCGTCTTAACACTATAATGGTGTCAAATGACAAACCTCGCTGAATAAATTCCAATTTTTTTTTATTATGTCGTCCTCCGACGAATCGAAATACCCTTTGTGGATGGTCGCGTGTTCTTCGAACTCGTCCATCTCTGCTTCGGTTGGAGAACGAGATCCTGCGCGTGGTTCCACTCTGTGTTGCGGCAATATTAGGTTGCACGGCTTTCTTTATCGCCCACCCGACGGAAAATTACAAAAATGCACAATTACAAAATACAAAAAAAAGCCGTATAAATTTTTGTACTCTTCCTGATACATATTTGACAGTGCTCGACTTTCGACCACTTTACAAATGAATAGCAAGAAGAGCTAAATTTCTAGCCGACCCGTTTCCGTACCCCTAATCTTCTATATTATACTCTAGTGGCCTCTACAAAGGGGACACATTGTGATTTTCTTTCTCCGATAGTTGACGTGATCCTCCTCGTTCAAAGCCTGTGTGGCGTCCACGCCCATGCCCGGGATTTGGCAGCTGTAAGTTGCTCGCCTTGAACCATGAAATTCCCAATCAAAAGCACTTAACATTTTTTCCGTTTTGAAACTGCATAAAACGGCACCAGTCCTAACCCAATTTTGCTGAAATGAAAATACTGTTAATTAAATAGAACATACAACGAAAACGACAAACGACACCACATGCAACCATACACAGATAACAATCTACATGAACAATACAACTTCTACGATAATAACAAACTACTAACAAGGAGAACCCCCGCTCTGTCCCTCACGGATTTTGTTCAGACTTTACAGAGTTATAGATCTCGTTCCCCTGATTACGAAAATACCCCATTATAGGGGCAGACGCTCAATAGTTTTCGAGATATTTGCAATTAAAGTTTCATAACCGTAAAATATATATAGTTTAGTTCAGACTTTTACCAAGCAATGGTGTGGCGCAACAGCAGCGAGCGGAACTGTTACGCAGCAGGCCCGGGTTCGAATCCCTTCGTGGTAAATTATTTTTTATTGTTTTTTTTTCATGAAAAATGCATTTTCAATGTTAAATAAATTTTAAATAAAATATTTTTATTCGCTAAAGGACTAATTGAAAATGATACTTCTTACTTTATAGAAGAAACACTAGATCTATTACTACATATACAAAAGATAATAATTATAAAACAATAATAATATTAAAATAATATATTAAAAAATAATACATAACAAACAACAAATATAAATATACATACAAATACAAAATAGAATAAATGCAATGAATAGTAATCAGAGGTATTTGTATTTATATTTATATTTGTTGTTTGTTATGTATTACTTTTTAATATATTATTTTAATATTATTATTGTTTTATAATTATTATCTTTTGTATATGTAGTAATAGATCTAGTGTTTCTTCTATAAAGTAAGAAGTATCATTTTCAATTAGTCCTTTAGCGAATAAAAATATTTTATTTAAAATTTATTTAACATTGAAAATGCATTTTTCATGAAAAAAAAACAATAAAAAATAATTTACCACGAAGGGATTCGAACCCGGGCCTGCTGCGTAACAGTTCCGCTCGCTGCTGTTGCGCCACACCATTGCTTGGTAAAAGTCTGAACTAAACTATATATATTTTACGGTTATGAAACTTTAATTGCAAATATCTCGAAAACTATTGAGCGTCTGCCCCTATAATGGGGTATTTTCGTAATCAGGGGAACGAGATCTATAACTCTGTAAAGTCTGAACAAAATCCGTGAGGGACAGAGCGGGGGTTCTCCTTGTAAGTTGGAGACGTCTGAATTCTTCGCATGCTTCCTCTTCGCTGGTTATTCTTCGAACTCGTCCATCTCTGCTTTGGTTGGAGAACGAGATCCTGCGCGTGGTTCCACTCCGTGTTGGGGCAATATTGGGTTGCACAGCTTAATTTTCGTAGTGCCTACGGCCTACGAGGGTCGCAAGGGTTCGCGATTCGCGTAGAAAGGAGGTTCATAGATTTTGCCGTAATGGGCGACGCTGGCTCAAGAAACACGTGGTGGGGACTGTTTTACCGAGCAAGAGAAGGAGAGCTTACCGAGTAAGAGAAGGAGAGAAGCAGCAAGCAAAATAGAATACATGCAAAAAAAATGTATTATTCATATAATTTTGTTTTAATTGTATGTAATAATTATGGTGGATCACTACTCTTCGTCTCCGCGTCCACGTGGTCCGCCGCGCCTCGAATAGAACTGGCGGCGTAGCTCCCTGATGATCTGTGTCTGTAACATATAGAAATATTTGTAAAGAAAGAATGTACTTTCTTTAAGTTGAATGTACCGCGTCTCATTGTCAGTAGAGTAGATAAAGAGGGAATCTGAAAAATCGACCGATAGGGATCGAGGATAGAGCACATGTGAAAAATCGAGGCAGATTAAATAAAAAAGAGTTTAATAGTAATTGTTAGAACAGAAGATCATAGTGCAGATAGAAAAAGGATAAAGTAATTAACTCTAATTGTCGTTTCTTTGGTTTACAGGTGAGCTTGTATATAATGTAAATAGTGGTTAATGTACATAAATAAATAACGAAAACTTTGGTTTACAGAGAAACAAATTCTAGTTGATTATTGAAATCCGCAGTCAATTGTCTTATAAAACGACAATTTTTGTTAAAATGACAAGAAAGCTAATGTTCGAATTTAAATATATGGCATCACCAAAAGAGCCAAAAACGAACATTACCTACATAACCTCAATTACAACAGAGGATAACAAGCAGTATGCTCTGCCGGGAGAAATGACATGCGTAGATAAACACACAGAACTGATGAAAACGAATGTCTATAAAAGAATAAAAAAGAGTTTAACCAAGAGACATCAGGTAAGGAAAGTGTGGATTTCACTAACCAAAGAAATGGAGAAAGAATATATAGATGAAGAGGGAAACATAATGTGTAACGACACGTACTTAGATGAAATAATAGACAAAATAGAAAAGGAAGGGGAAACTACACAAAAGAACGAAAGCCAACGAAACTTGAAAAATATAGCAGAGAAGTTTATGGTTGAGAAATTCACAAGTAAACATTCAAACGCTGAACAATGGTTAGAAATATTCGAGAAAGAATGCACAAGGTTTGAAATCATGAAAGATAGCACAAGGATTGAGATATTAAGATTATTTTTAGATAAGGCATGTTTAGACTGGCACTGTGCAACACTGACAAAGTTGACAGTGGATGCTGAATGGTCTGTATGGAAGGTTAGATTTTTAGAAACTTTTTCAGACCAGGGATGGAGCACAGGCATGTATGCTATATCATTTAGATATAAAGAGGGTCTACTGATTGAATACGCTATGAGAAAGGAGAAATTATTACTAGATATGGATAAAAATATAAGTTCAAGCACCTTAGTAATGCTTATAGCAGCAGGCTTGCCTGAATTCATAAGGAATAGAATAGACAAGAAGAAATGTAAAGACTCAACTGAATTTTTCAATGAAATCAGAAAATGCGAAAGTTGGACAAATAAAAACAACATTGCAAGAAAGAAAGATTCAATAAATCTGGGATTATAGGAAGTAACTCGGTATTAGAGGTAGAACTAAATAAGGAAACAAAAAACGAATAACTACACCATTAATCAAAATAAAATTATTATTAGAAAATAAGCTAGAAATAAAAGGAACATATGACTCAGGTTCACAAATTTCTCTTATAAATGCTAAACTAATCAAGATTATAGAAGGAAAAGAAGATGTGAACAAAATATTTTTAAAAACGGTTAATGGTGTAAAAAGCACAAAAGGTCTAATAACCATAAGAATAAGAATTTTTGATATTGAAGAAGAGATAGATGTATTTATCGTCGAAAGAGAAGACTTTGAGGATTTTATCATAGGTCTAGATATGATAAAGAAATTCAAATTAATACAAGATGAAAACCTTGAAATAAAACAAGTGAAAAATATAAATACGAGAGAGATAGATAACACAATCGATAAAAAGATTACAAAAACACAAGAAGAAGAGATAGAAACATACTCAATAAACTTTAATGAGCACATTCATGGAGATTTCCAGATAAAGGTAAACCACTTAGGACAAAAGAAAAGAGGTCAAATAGAAAGTATTATAGAGAAATATAAGACGGTATTCGCAAAAGACAAATACGATGTAGGCACCGTAAAAGATTACGAGGCACGAATCGATTTATTAATCGATAAATATTGTAGCAAAAGACCTTACAGGTGTTCTATGGAAGATAAAAAGGAAATAGAAGAACAAGTTGCAAAACTCTTAGAGAGAAACCTCATTGAGGAATCATATAGTCCGTTTGCAGCACCAGTAACATTAGCGTTTAAAAAAGATGAAAACAAAAAATCAAGACTTTGCATCGATTTCAGAGACCTCAATAAAATCATAGTACCACAGGAACAACCATTCCCGTTAATAGAGGATATAATAACAAGAGCTAGGAATTGCAAATATTTTACAACTCTAGATATAAATTCAGCTTTCTGGTCCATACCATTGCGAATCGAGGATAGAAATAAAACAGGATTCGTCACACAGGAAGGACATTTTCAGTGGACGTGTTTACCATTTGGTCTAAAAACATCACCAGCAACCTTCCAACGGATTTTAAGCAACATATTAAGAAAACATGGGCTGACAGAATTCGTAACAAATTATATCGATGATATTTTAATACACTCATTATCGTTCGAAGAACATATAAGACACATTGAACGGACTTTAGAAGCAATTACAAAAGAGGGTTTTAGATTGAAGTTCAAGAAATGCACATTTGCTGCAGATTCTGTGAAATATCTTGGACATATAATACAAAACAACTCGGTAAGACCTCTCAAAGACAACTTAATTTCGATACAAAATTTTCCAACCCCACAAACACAGAAGAACATCCGACAATTCCTAGGAAAGATAAATTTTTACCACGAATACTTACCAAACAGCGCAATAACTCTAGATCCACTACACAAACTACTAAGGAAGAATGAAAAATTCATATGGACTGAAAAATGCGAAAGTGCATTTAATAAAATAAAAGAACTGCTATGTTCACAACCGGTCTTGGAAATATTTGACCAAGAACTCCCTATTGTAATATACACAGATGCATCAATAGAAGGTATCGGGGCAGTCCTAAAGCAGACACAATTAGATGGTAAAGATAGACCAGTAGCATATTTTTCAAGAAAATTAAACGAAACCCAAAAACGGAAAAAGGCCATCTATTTAGAATGCTTGGCAATAAAAGAGGCGGTAAAATACTGGCAGTACTGGCTGATAGGCAAGCAATTTACAGTATACTCAGACCATAAGCCCCTGGAAAATATGAATATAAAAACACGAACAGACGAAGAACTAGGTGACCTAACACATTACTTATCACAGTACGATTTTAAAATAAAGTATATACCAGGAAAAGAGAATGTAGGAGCTGATTGTCTGAGCAGGAACCCGGTCTTGGAACCGGAAGAGAACGAGGAAGATTTGTTAGAAACAGTAAACTTAATAAAATTAGACGAGATAATAGCGGACCAAGAAAAGAATAAGGAGATAAAGGAAAAAAGACAAGGCCTGAAACACAAAAATGAAATATACTACAAAAGAACGAAAAAGACAGAAAAAATCATACTATCAGAAGAATTTAGTAAAAAGATTATAGACCAAGTACACAAAAATTGGTGCCACATAGGTATTAGACAGATGATAAAAAAAATTGGCCCGGTGTACACAGCAAAGAATTTAACAAGAAATATAATAGAAGCATGTAAGAAATGTAAAGTGTGCATAGAGAATAAATCAAGAGGTCAAAGAAAACTCGGTTTGATGTCACATTTAGGTCCGGCATCAAAACCGTTTGAAATAGTATCAATAGATACCATCGGCGGTTTTGGAGGATCTAGATCCACCAAAAAATATTTACATCTTTTAGTAGACCACTTCACAAGGTACGCCTTTATTACAACCTCCAAGACACAAAGTGCAAATGACTTCATAAAATTAACTAAGAAGGTACTAGAGACAGACCATATAAATGTGATTCTCGCAGATCAATACCCAGGCATTAATTCAAAAGAATTTAAAGAATTTCTGAAAGAAGAGGGAATAAAAATGATATTTACTGCGGTAAATGCGCCCTTCTCTAATGGATTAAATGAAAGACTGAATCAGACCATAGTAAACAAAATAAGATGCAAAGTCAATGAAAAAAATAATAAAAAAGCCTGGGCAACAATAGCGCAAGAATGTGGAAAAAAATATAATACAACAGAGCACTCAGTTACAGGCTTCGCACCAGAGTACTTACTAGATGGCACAGATGTAAGTATCCGACCAAATGAATTAAAAGGAATAAATAATAAGGATAGCTGGGAAAGGGATAAAATAATAGCTTTAGAAAATACAATCAAATCCCACAACTACAATAAAAAGCTATTCGATAAAAACAGAAAGGAATATATATTTAACATCGGAGATAAAGCTTACGTGGAAAACGGAAATAAACTAAATAGGAAGAAGATGGACAAATTGAGGATTGGACCATTTGAAATAATTGATAAAATATCAAACTCAATTTATAAGTTAGAAATGGGAAGAAGAAGATCCGACACGGGCCTCTTCCACACAAGCAAATTAATACCAACTTCAATCGACGAAGAAGACACAGAGGAAGAAGAGTTGGAGGAGTAGCCACGATTGAAGGATAGAATATATATTTGAAAAGTCCCACCCTCGGCGGGGGGAGATGTAAAGAAAGAATGTACTTTCTTTAAGTTGAATGTACCGCGTCTCATTGTCAGTAGAGTAGATAAAGAGGGAATCTGAAAAATCGACCGATAGGGATCGAGGATAGAGCACATGTGAAAAATCGAGGCAGATTAAATAAAAAAGAGTTTAATAGTAATTGTTAGAACAGAAGATCATAGTGCAGATAGAAAAAGGATAAAGTAATTAACTCTAATTGTCGTTTCTTTGGTTTACAGGTGAGCTTGTATATAATGTAAATAGTGGTTAATGTACATAAATAAATAACGAAAACTTTGGTTTACAGAGAAACAAATTCTAGTTGATTATTGAAATCCGCAGTCAATTGTCTTATATATTTATTTATTATATGTATTACTTTAATACATCGAAGACTAAAAATAACAATGTTCATTTTTAATAACTCACTAATTGCTCCTGGGTGAACGCAGGTATTGCGCCCGGCCTGGCATCTTCCTGTTGCTGTAACATATAAAATATCAATTATTAATAATAATGTAGTAACATACAAAATATTAATTATTAGTAGTCAATTGTTACTCACTGGCCTCTGATTATATAATCTTAAATTGGCGACGACCGTCGCCAAGTTATGGTAGTGCTCCGTCGCAGGCTCCGTTGCCACCGTCGCCGTCGCCGCCTCCGCCGGTTGTTCCGCCTCCGGAGGGGTTATATTTTCTGTGTTGTTGTTCATTTTTCTAAAATTGTACAAAATATAAATCAATATACACATTATCGTACAATATTGGAATTGAAAAATACAAAAGATAGTTACAAAAATGGCAAAAAGTAATGAAAACGAATCGAAAATATGTTATTGAATAAAAGAATTCGATGATCAACGACTTCTAAGATCTTTCAATATGTTGTCAGGCTGAAGATTTCGAATTACCTTTTCTGGCAGAAACTGGAGAAATATGAAATTCGTGAATTCGTGACTACATATCCGTAAGTGGATTATAGAACATGCTCTTGTAGAATCAGTGAATAATAATGATGTTGAAAGCGTACGTTCGGTGTCATTTGAGTGGAAAATTGGTCATTGCTATCGAGGTTACATGTAGAATGAAAAATAGATGTTCTAACAAATAGATTTCAACAATCTCCGCTGATCGTTGGGGCGGCGAGGCCTGCCCATGTATAGAACAAACTCCATCTACGACTACTACTTCTACAGACGAGTACAGTGACAAGGTAGTAATGAATGAAATGACTTCGCATTCGAAGATGCGAGGCCATTGTAGTTGCCCTCTTGAGCGACAATTTGTCGGGGCCACTTCGACATATAACCTCTTCTTTTTCTTCGGCGGTCCACCAAACAACTGAAACCCTAAACGTGCTCGCAGTGAAAACGATCGACGACTTCCGAGACGAATCACAAGTTTCGAGAAAAATCGATCGTTCCGCAGTTTCTGTATTTATTGTGTAAAGTAATAGAGATCTTAATGGATTGATTTATTTATTCTGAATATTTATGGAAATATTTAAAAACCCTCGGATGATCCTTTAGACCAGACCTGGGCGACGGTGGCCCAAAAACACATGTTGCTGCTACTCTGGGACTGTCTTACCGAGCAAGAGAAGGAAAGCTTACAAAGCAAGAGAAGGAGAGAAACAGCAACATGTG
This sequence comes from Lasioglossum baleicum, assembly GCF_051020765.1. Taxonomy (NCBI): domain Eukaryota; kingdom Metazoa; phylum Arthropoda; class Insecta; order Hymenoptera; family Halictidae; genus Lasioglossum; species Lasioglossum baleicum. Next base: position 4,527,692 of record NC_134929.1, on the reverse strand, counting down.
TTTTTCGGGCCACCGTCGTCCAGGTCTGCTTTAGACAAAGCAAAATTTCTAAATAATCGAAAAAATACTTTACTAAATGTACTACTCAAAGTAATATAGGTTAATTTGCTTCGTCTAAAGAATCTATCCGTCGCGAATCGTCTTTTTGTACGTGGTATCTAATGTTTACGAGCAATTCAAACTAATTATAAAATACAAATGATCATATTCATGATAAAAAGCCACACTAATACTTATGTAGCAAATTAGGAAAGACGTCTCGCAAAATGGAAACTCAATTATCGAAATTGTTATTGTTATATTTATAAAAACAAAACGCGACGTACAAATAGACCCTACCTAGCTAGAAAACAGATCACTACCGGCGCACAGTGGTCCGGATTGGAAAATCGTGACCCATTTGGCCAAAAATCAACTTTGAGATATCGACTACTACTAAACGGGATATTGTTTCTAAATGTCCATATATCTCAAAAATAAAATATTAAAGAAATTGAATAAATAGTTTTAGAAAAAACGAATCTCAAAGTCGAGCATTTCAGAAATGATGTTTTTTCGTCAATGAAATTGCCTTTCTTCTTCTAAGAACCATGACGAATCCATTTAATATTTTGATTCGGCGTTTATTTCCCGATAAAAAGCATTCTTCGGTGATGAGAAATCATACCTTAAATTAATATTTACTGTATAGAATAGATGAATAAAGTAGAGCTAAAAATTAAGAAAAATTCTTATGATTGTTTTTAATTGACAGTGGATATCTTTTACGGTCAGCAAAAGTCAGCATTCTATCATATCGGAAAATTTTCGGCATTCCTTCCCCTACAAGATCCCACAAAAATTTTCACCAACACTCTCTCTTCTTCCAATATTATAAGTTATTATTCTTTGAATGCATCGAGACGCTACATCGATTCCGCGCGCGGGATGGATGATATGATATGCACTCTGATCTAGCGTGATTTTACCGTGACTTCTCTCAACTTTTATCCCCAAAAAGAGTTTAATATCACCTAAATCTTTCATACAAAACTGATTCATCAAATAATTTTTAAAGTTGGTCATGGTTTCCTTATTAGCAGTTGCAATCACAAGATCGTCTACATATAATACCACATATATATTTTTATATATATTATATCGACTTCTTTTAACATCCGATCCATTTATATCTAGTATAAGAATGAAGTCACATGTTTTGGATCATAAAAAAGATTATAAAACACCAGCATAATGCATTTACCGTCGACGGTCAACTCTGGCCTCAGTGCCTATAAAATCCCGGAGTTGACCGTTTTCCCTGCCCTTCCAACCGAACGAGAAAGGACAATGTGACGGTACATATACCTGAACGGACTCACCTTTGCAGGAACAGAGGTAGTTAATTTTTACCACGTTTTTATTAGTTTATGATTCTGGCCGCGCAATAACACTGTCCAACAGCCAAAAAGTATTTCGATTCCCACTATGCGATTCTTGTAGAGTTTTCCGCGCTGATTCCGAATCTGGTTTTAATTTTTTCCCTATACGTCCAGTTTTTGAGAAAATGGAGTTTAAAAAAAAGACATATTTTTCAACTTTAAACAAATATTGTGATGTTATTATAAAAGATATTGAATTGTTCTTTACAGCAAAAGATTCTGTAGACTTTCTCGAATACAGTGATATCCAATATTAATACATTATGATTGTTTAAACATGTTTAAACAATGATTACAGACGGAGATGCACCACTTTTGCACTAATTTTTGCGGATATTTTCGAATTTATCTCAAAAAATAAGGGTCCAGCGAAAAATTGAACTATACCACGCGAAAGAACAGACTTTTATCTTGAGAAACCCCCCTGTGAAGTTTACATGGTTAGCGTTTTTTTCGAACCAGAAAGCAAAATATCTTCGCGCGACATGAGTTTCCACCAGTGGCGCTCGGGACGGGATACGGCGCAGCGACGGGATACGGAGCGGCGAACAACCGTTCTGGTGGTGAGCGCCACTGGTGACAACTCATGTCGGGCGAATATATTTTGCTTTCTGGTTCGAAAAAAACGTCGACCATGAAAACTTCACAGGGGGGTTTCTCAAGATAAAAGTCTGCTCTTTCGCGTGGTATAGTTCAATTTTTCGCTGGACCCTTATTTTTTGAGATAAATTCGAAAATATCCGCAAAAATTGGTGCAAAAGTGGTGCATCTCCGTCTGTAATCATTGTTTAAACATGTTTAAACAATCATAATGTATTAATATTGGATATCACTGTATTCGGGAAAGTCTACAGAATCTTTTGCTGTAAAGAACAATTCAATATCTTTTATAATAATATCGCAATATTTGTTTAAAGTTGAAAAAGATGTATTTTTTTAAAACTCCATTTTCTCAAAAACTGGACGTATAGGAAAAAAATTAAAACCGGATTCGGAATCAGCGCGGAAAACTCTATAAGAATCGCATAGTGGGAATCGAAATACTTTTAAAAAGTTGAAATTTGTTGGACAGTGTAATCAGCGACGAGGAATACGATGACCGTCGTAAAAACTGGCCTCCAAGGAATCCTAGCTTTTTGGGAGGGTGGTTATTACTTCCCTTACCAATAAATAGCTGCGCGTATTTTCCGTACATCAAACTGTATTTTTCCAATTTCTTATTATGTGGTTTATTCATGTGTGAGTTTAACAATATTTTTTTAATGTTTTAAAAATATTCAAGTAACATTTTTAAGCAAAATACATACAAACATAGTTTTGGAGTATCTATTATTTCCTCGATTCTCTAATTGTATATGTTCATCATGGCGGTCCTGTTTAACATTTTTAACATTAAAAATCATGAATCTAGTTTCGAGACCTTCCGGAATTTGTAAAAACGGGTAAAATAGAAAGAAGTATATATAGTAGCTGGTCTTCTGAGTTGTCATTGTTAGCCCATTAGCTGCTGTTTTTGCGTGACCTGTTAATTACAGTATTATTTATTTCTCATAAAAGTAAATATTTGTATGGAGTGGATAGAAATAGACTTATCTTTTATAATTGTGGGCAGAATGCTGCAAGAATGATTGCCAGAGTCTTCCGTGATTAATTTTGTGCCTGCAGCTTCTCTTTTTATGTGCCCTGTTAATTACGGAATTATTTCTCATAAAAGTAAATATTTGTATGGAGTGGATAGAAATAGACTTATCTTTTATAATTGTGGGCAGAATGCTGCAAGAATGATGGCCAGAGTCTTCCGTGATTAATGTTGTGCCTGCAGCTTCTCTTTTTATGTGCCCTGTCAATTACAGAATTATTTCTCATAACAGTAAATATTGAAGAATGGGAGGGTTGCGTGGGTGAGAGCGCGTTAGTCGATCGGCTCCCACCAGTGAGGCCGGGGTTCGATTCCCGCGGCGGCACGGCGGTGCCCTCATTTTTCCTGAGATCCTACAATTGGTGTCAGAAGTGGGATTGGGGGAACACCGATCACCGCACGATGGCGCTGTGAGAAAAACTCTGCGAGTTGCGAGTTTCTAAGTTGTGCGAGTTGACGAAATTGCGAGTTGTGTTGGTGGCTCTGACAAGGAGAGTGAAAGGTCAATGCCCCTCCGATTTGATTGAAACTTTGTAAAGTTATAGATCTCGTTCTCCTGTTAACGTGTATACCCCATTATAGCCGCAGATACTCAGCAGTTTTTAAGATATTTAAAATTAAATGTTTTCATTACCATGAATATAGGTTTTATTTCCATGTATATCAAGAACCGTAGTGGCTTGGAGGTAGCGTGCCGGAATAGTACACCGTTGACCGGAGTTCGATTCCTTGACGGTCAGAGTTTTTTTTTTCATCAATTAAACTTTCCTCTTATTTGTTTGTACTACTATAATACTATTATTTATTATAGTGATACTGCTCTTCACATGCAAAAATTAATATTTAATTTTAATAAAGCATAACATGGAAATAATGCGTTACATGCATAAAATAACTATAGAGATACCCAATATTAATCAGAAAATATAAATTTCAAGGCATCTTCTCGATGGGTAGCCTATTAAAAAAAAAAACACAATATCCGGCAACGAAAAATTACAAAGTATGTTTCTGCAAAAGAAGCCGCAACATTAGAGGAAATAATGGAGGCCGCCGAAAACTTTCGGAAAATAATAAAATGTATTACACCACAGTTTGATAAAAATTATATTATTAATACAGACCAGACAGGATGTCAATATCAATGTACATTCGAGAGAACACCGACAACACGAGAAGAGAAGACTGTGATTGTTAGCAGAAAAAATATTGCCAAAACTACCCACTCGTATACTGCTCAAAATTCATTACGATGTCGGGAAAATTGTTGCCGCATGTATTTTTATGCATGCAGGAAACAATAGGAACTTTTGGGCCCATTGTGAAAAAAAATGGATGAACTTACAGCACAATGCAGTAACGTTTCAATTTCATGTTCCAAATCAGGAAAATTAACAAAGGACATATACAAATCATTTTTGACAACCGTAGTACAACCTGTCACGACGCTTATTTCCCGGCGAACCGAGAGATAACCGCCTTCGAGAAATTATGGCCTTGCGACCGGGCCACGCTCGGTCGCGCGACACGTGGTCCTCTCGAGACAAAAGATCTTCACAGATTCGAACGGAACGACAAAATTGTACACGAAGCGAACGGGCGCCAGGTACGATACCGTACCACGCGAAATTCTCGAACGATTCGATCGGTTCTCAAAATGACGTCGAACCTGCGAACATCGTTTAGGCCGGTGACGGCCGCGAACAGGTCCAGGGAACCACGTGAGGAAAGGAACGGGGCATTCCCCGCGACGAGAACGTTTCTCACGGTAAATGAAGCTACTCGGTAGATCTCGGGCAAAATATAGTCGTTTATTAAAACGAGATGGTCATACAATCCGCCGGCCGCTGCCGGCGGTAGTCAATAGATTTGCCGGCGCGAACACGAAAGTGACGGCGGCTGTTCGGCCGATCGCGCGGAATAACTTCTATCGCGTCGAGCTCGGTCGTCACAGGACTTCGCGTGAATTCACAAGCCACGAGGGCACGAATTCGACCGAGCTCCGGTGACGTACGCGTTCCTAATTCGAGACTGGGCGAAACGTGCGAACGGTGAACGATACGAAACGAATACGGCGCGTTATCCTCCCGTGGAACGATCCGAGGGTACACCGAAGAATCACCGGGCGAATATCGTGGGTCCCGAATAGCTCGTGCACGAGGATTCGGCGACACACGATCCGCGGCCTCGCGAGCCTCTCAGGAGAGCGACTCCTGGTCAGCGGTAAACGCGGGGAAACACGCGGTACACCGCGGTACGAACTTTTCGCGAACTCAAATAACGTCCCCGAACCAACACGAACTGGTCACAAAAGATATCGAAATAAAGCCTGACCGGCACTTACCAATATCGCTGGGATGGCGGCTGTCGCAAAATTACTTTGTTATATCGCGGTCTAAAGGTTCGCACGTGTTAACCGTAAGTAGTCCTTCGACCCAGTGGCCCAGTTCGAGATGGTTCGGAACGCGGAAGCGAGTTTTCCCCCAATCTCGTCTTCGGCGACGCTCGGGCCAATCACGTTGTTTCTGGGCGCAGGGACGACTCGATGACATGTCGACCCGGGCCTTCGGTATTTTCTATTTTTCCGAAGCCCGGCCGATATAAGGCGGTAAGTCGGCATCCATGGATCCGAGCCGTTCCGGTGTAGCTCTCATGGCATTTTCCGGATGAGACGTCGACGAGGGTGGACTGCTGATCGTCCTTATGTTTAACAGCCTCGTCGATTTCTCCGGGTTGACAGATCCGGGCTCGGTCCAATCCTCGCCGTCTTCCTCGCCAGCGGCGCCCTGTGATTGGTGTTCCGAGCGTCTTCGCTTGCGGCCTTCCGCCAATCGGCGGCCGGAGACAGGTATCGGGCTCCTTGCCGATTTCGGTGGTTTCTGAAAACTCTTGTCGCGCCCGGCGGCGCGACATTCAAATGCGATAATTCTATTCTCTGGGCGTTCGGATGTCCCAGGGAGAGCGTTCGTTATAGCCGTTTCGTTATTATACCGCTTTTTCGGTGACCCGGTCTTTCGCCTAAGGTTCGGAGTGACGTAGGCTGAATCTGCCACGTCACAAACCCTACGTAAAACATGAAAAATTTTTGCTGCTTGTCGATTCCTGGGGAGGACAAACAGATTTACAATTGTACGACGAATTATTCGTAAACAATGAAGGACTTTGCACATCAACAATTAAAATTATTCCCCCCAAATGTACACCTCTCGTCCAGCCGTGTGATGTGTATTTCTACCGCCAAATTAAGAATTTTATAAAAAGAATACAAAATTGCAATTATCTGATCGAAAATAAAAGAGAGATAGCAAGCAGGGAAGACGCAATAAAAATACACTCGCTCATACATCGGCAATTGTGTGCACCCATTTTTAAACCCATGCTTGAATATGCATGGTTTGCATCAGAGTTTTTTTTTATCAATTAAACTTTCCCCTCTCTTATTTGTGTTTGTCCTACTATAATACTATTATTTATTATAGTGATCTTCTCTGAACTGCTCTTCACATGCAAAAATTAATATTTAATTTTAATAAAGCTGTAACAGACCTACATAACGTAGGCCTGTTACGAACAAACCCCTGTCACACATCCACCGGTTATATACGACGACGCGAATCTAGTAACGTACCACCGGCCTCCTGTCACAACAACAACACCGCCTGTACCGCACGTACCCCGCACCCAGGCCCGTATTCCAACGGGAATCCAAATCAAATTGCCAAAATACTGTGCGGAAGAAGGTATACGTCACCATCAAAATACCGCACCGCACCACCATCCCTTACCACCAAACCATTCCTATAAAAGCCGTCGCGAACAGACTAGAATCACCTGAGTCTACCAGTAGCCATCCGGGAATCACCTCGTGCGATATTCCAGTGCTCTGAGTATTCTACCTGTAACCGTTGTCCACGTCTCCGCCGTTATCGGCATCCTGATTCCGCTGGTACGAGCCGTGCTCTACCTCGAACACCCGGTGCGTCACCGGTCTCTTTCGCTAGGCGCGTCGCCTCCGAGAGTCGACGAACAAGAAGTGGTGTGTCACCCCTTCGGCTTCATCGAGGAAACCCTGTTGTCCTGTCCGTCCGCTGGTGCGAGCCGTGCTCCACCTCGAAACGTCCGGTGCGTCACCGGTCACTTTCGCCAGGCGCGTCGCCTCCGAGAGCCGACGAACAAGGAGTGGTGTGTCACCCTTTGACTTCGTCGGAGAACGTTCTGTCCAGTTATCCTGTACTTCCGCTGGTGCGAGCTGTGCTCCACCTCGAAACATCCGGTGCGTCACCGGTCCATTTCGTGAAACGCGTCGTCCACGAAATCGGCCGAACTAGAAGTGGTGCGTCACCCTTCGACGTCGCCTAAGAACCGCCTAGAAAGTCACCCTCGTGAGGCGAGTCGCCCACGAGGACAGCCGAGCCAGACAAGGTGCGTCACCTTGACCGAACTCCCTGAACGACTGTCCGGAGGAACTTCGATGACCCGTGCGTCACGGACATCGAAGGACCACGACAACCCGGCCTAGGTAGGGAGATCACGACGACAGTCGTGATCTAACTCTACTCAAGTCCATCCTGCCTGCGTCCTACGCCACTTACAGGTTCAGGTAGCACCCTCACGGTCACACGTTCTAAATTCACGGGCACCGTAGCATTACCATCGCGCACTGTATTCTGAGGCACCGTATCCTGAGGCACCGTAGCTTACGCGTCCGAAAGGCAGCGAGTATAATTTATTTGCCCGCAAACCGACTCGTCTCAGTTATTTCACCCGTACCTCGCGCCGTTTATTCCTTTCGTCGTTTAGGACCCTGGATCGGCGAGCCGTTCAGCACCAAGGAGCACCGACGCGAGGAAACCGAACGACGACGAAACACACCTGTTTCATGGCGCCCGAACAGGGACTGAAGGAAAGGCATCCGCGTCGCGATTAGCTTTTCAAAATAAACGATCACTGGTTCAACTCGGTAACGCGCGCGTAAACAGAGGACCAGTACGCCGCGTAACATTCCTGAGCCGCGTTGAACCGTGACCGCGCCGGCACACACACGCGTTTCGTACCCCAGACGCCACCTCTGGATGCGCACCGGTATTACCTGCCCCGAGAGTCGAAATTTCGAGCACACCGTTGCAAACCCCCGCCGAGGAAATCGGTCAACCACCGGGACTACGGACGAACACCGTCAACAGTGGGCCGATCTGATTAACCTGCAGATCACCGACCTCTTCGACATGACCGAACCGAAGACCCCGCAATTCTTAAACACCATGCAACCAGGCACGTCCCGACAAGCCGACCCGATGGCCGGCACCAGAACGGCCGCAGAAGACCAAGACGACGCCGGAAAAAAAATGGACCGAATGCGCAAATGGGCATGTACGACGGACGGCAAGAACCCTTTCCGGTTCATCGAACGGATAGGGGAACTAGCCCACTCTTATCACATCTCCGACGCAGAATTATTAGAAGGAGTGCCTGAACTGCTACGAGGAGACGCCCAAGACTGGTACCGGAGCAACCGATACCAGATCAGCACATGGGAGGAATTCACCGCAGACTTCCTGATGGTCTACGCCGGACACAAGACCCCGGTGTAACGAGCACGCGAAGCACGAGCACGCGTACAGAAACCCGGAGAACCGTTCCATGAGTACATGAACGAGCTCACCACCCTCATGAGACGAGCGCTCATCCCGACGGACGAATATCTGGAAACCATTTATGAGAACATGTTGCCAGATTACACGGCCGTCATCGATCCAGAATCGATTTCCAGCATCCGAGACCTGCTCCGACACGTGCAACGCATCGAGAGAGCCATGGAGCGGAAAAACCAAATGCAACGGACGGCCAGCCGGCCCCTCGCCGCCGCCACCAACGAAAACCGGGACCACACACCAAACCAGCACCGCACCGAACCAATTGAGGTACGACCAGCCCAAATGAACAACACGCCCCGCGGGGAAGGGGACGCCAGCGCAATCCAAGGTGACAACGGCAACAATTACAGCCGAATGACACACTGCTGGCGGTGTAAACAACGGGGCCACACCCATTTCGAATGTAGAAACGCCTACCGGAAATTCTGCTCGCGATGTGGTCGAGACGGAATACTCACGAAGGAGTGTCATCCACCGGGAAACGACGCACGGGGCTCGTCGCGAACGGGCGAACGCCGGCCCCAGACATAAAGTATACGCCCCGCCCCTTTCTACCGATTCGAATATTAGGAAGGGAAATCGACGCCTTGCTCGACACCGGTGCCCAATTGTCTTGTATCAACGCCGAAGCGTACGAATGGGCACTCGAACAAGGCATGCAAGCATCCGAACCGAGCACGCTAATCAGCCTAGCAGACGGCACGAGCATGCAACCCGCCGGCCGCATACGACTATCATTCACCGCACTAGGCACCGAAAACCAGCAGGACTTTACCATACTGCCGAATATGGGTCCGCCAGTATTACTGGGCATTCAAGCTATCGCGGCACTCCGAATGAACCTGAAGCCGCCATACGACATAGCAACCTGGCCCACCGCCTGCCTGTCCGAACCATGCCAGCAAATGGGCCTCCGTGTACCAGATGAAGGTGCCCGCCGACAGTTCGACGACTTCCTACAAGCAGAAATGAAACTGTTTGAAACGGTACCGGGACGAACAAATCTCATCGAGCACCGTATCAAATTGCTCGATGAAACACCGCTCAAACAGCGCTACCAACCCAGAAATCCGGCAATGCAGGCGATAATAAACGAGGAAGTCGAGAAAATGCTCAATGACCGAGTAATAGAGCCGTCCAGCAGCCCGTGGAGCTCGCCGGTGGTAGTTGTGAAGAAAAAAGACGGAAAGCCCAGGTTCTGCGTCGACTTCCGTCGACTAAACGACCGATCCGAGAAGGACGCGTACCCATTACCACATATCCAGGCAACTCTCGACAAATTACGAGGGGCGAGGTATTTGACTACCCTCGATCTAAAAAATGGGTATTGGCAGGTCCCACTCGAAGATGCCAGCCGACCGCTCACCGCCTTCACGGTACCGGGGAAGGGTTTATTTCAGTTTCGAGTCATGCCGTTCGGTCTACATTCGGCACCCGCCACATTTCAACGGCTGCTCGACCGAATAATCGGTCCTGAACTCGAACCATACGCGTTCGCGTACCTGGATGACATAATCATCGCCAGTAAGACCCTCGAGGAACACCTGCGACATTTACGAGAAGTCTTTCGACGCCTCCGCGCAGCCGGACTACGCCTGAATCCCGATAAATGTCGATTCTGCGTTAGCAGCCTCCGCTGCCTCGGACACATTGTCGACCAGCAGGGGATACGAACCGACCCAGAAAAAACGAGTGCGATCGCAAAGATAACCGCACCCAAAAACATCCGGGAAGTTCGACGTTTCCACGGCATGGCCTCATGGTACCGGCGGTTCGTACCAAACTTTGCGGAAATAGTAGAGCCGCTCACGCAGCTTACACGGAAAAACGCAAAGTGGAAATGGACCGAGGCCGAGGAGAATGCATTCCAGACACTGAAGGAGAAACTGGTCACCGCACCAGTACTCGCCTGCCCGGACTTCGAACAGCCGTTCACCCTCCAGACCGACGCCAGCGACCACGGCCTGGGAGTCGTGCTCACACAGGGGCCCGCCAACGAGGAAAGAGTTATCGCATATGCCAGCCACACGCTGAGCACCACAGAGCGAAACTACAGCGCAACGGAGAAGGAGTGTCTGGCCGTCGTCTGGGGAATTCGGAAAATGAAACCTTACCTAGAAGGTTACCATTTCACGGTTCTCACAGACCACCAGGCACTTCGTTGGCTGCAACAAATCGACAGTCCAACCGGACGACTGGCGAGATGGGCCCTCGAACTGCAACAGTACGACTTCGACATCCAGTATCGGCCAGGAAAGCTGAACCATGTAGCAGACGCATTATCCCGCATCGAACCGGTACCAGGCGTCAGTCTCCTCCGCACCAAACCGCGTAACGACTCCTGGTACGAGAAGAAGATGGAAGCCGTGCAACACGATCGCCTCAGTTCCCGATTTCCGGATTTACGAGGGAAAACTGCAACGACGAATACCGCATCAGCTCGATTACAACGAGCCAGATTCCGGAAACGCATGGAAAATATGCATACCGGCGACCGACCAAGAGGCAGTGCAACGGCAATTTCACGATGACCCCACCGCGGGACACCTAGGAATCGCCAAAACGAGCGTCCGCATTGCCCAGAGGTACCACTGGCCAGGGATGTTCCGAGACATCGCACGACACGTTTGCAGCTGCGTCAGCTCCCAACAATACAAGTCACCGCCTGTACCGCCACCAGGACGCCTCCACGCTAATCCAGGGACACAACCGTGGCACACCGTGTCCGTAGATCTGGTTGGGCCACTGCCGCGATCACGCCGCGGACACATCTGGCTACTCGTCGCACTCAATCGCTTTTCGAAGTGGGTCGAACTCACGCCCCTTCGAAAAGCCACCAGCACTGCTGTCGCCGCGGCGATCCAGAAGGATATTATCCTACGTCACGGAGCGCCACAGATCATTATATCCGACAACGGACGCCAATTCATTGGAGAGGCGTTTACCAGTCTACTACAGGCAGCCGGCATCACGCACCGCCGTACACCTCCGTATGCACCACAGTGCAACCCGGTCGAGAGAGCAAACAAAGTCGTGAAAACAATGCTAGCTCAGTACGTCGGGAAAAACCACGACCGCTGGGACGAAAAATTAGACGAGGCAAGGTTTGCCATCAACACCGCATGGCATGAGGCGACCGGATACACGCCGGCATACCTGAATCAGGGCCGAGAGTTAAGAGTACCAGGACAGCAAGCAGCAGACGAACCAACCGCCACCCCGCACCAACGCTGGAAAAATCTACGAGAAGCCCAGGAACTGGCCAAACTTCACCTAGCGCAAGCCTTCGGCAGACAAGAGAAATATTACAACCTGCGACGCCGCGAGTGGAGACCGGCCATAGAGGATCGCGTTTGGAAAAAGGAACACACCCCGTCCGACAAGGGAGCGGGCATAGCTGCTAAGCTAGCCCCAAAATATAGCGGTCCCTATACGGTACAACGCATAATATCGCCAGTTATCGTTGACCTCCAGGACGGGAAGAGAAAATGGATTCGACACATCCATATCCAGGATCTCAAACCGGAACACAGCCCCGAAAACGACGCTCGCCCAGAGAGCACCGAACCGGACGCGCAACCAGATACCCCCGCGGAACAAACCAGGGTACCCGCACCCGCCCCTGCCCCGACGGCTACTCCGGTCCCACGCGGCCGAGGCCGACCCCGGAAAATAATCCAGAGCATTTGTCCAGTTCACAGAACCAGTTCAGTTCTCCAGCAGCCAGGCACACACAGCCCAATGGAGCCGCTAAGCAAGGAACCAGGGAACGAAGGTGTCCCCACACCCGCAGACCACCGCGACACACTGACGCCAATACGGTACCAAAGGAAAAACGCGACGTGCCCAACAACGTGGTACCTACTACCAAATGGCCGACGCATTGAGGTACCACTACGGCTGACCACCTCCAAACGCTTCCTGGCGTCTATAGGGGACGAGAGGTGGGTCCTAAAATTCGACCGAGCCGGACGACTGAGTCGCTGCCGACAACGAGAGGGGAACAACAACGACGCAGCACCGCACTGACATTACATACACACACACACACCTTTTGTTTCTCTGACACCAGCCAATATTACGAGTTTCTTTTGTAACAATGTATACCAAACCTGTTTCTTCTGAATAAATCAGTCTCGCCGCCTTTCGCTCGTCACCCCGAAGAAGGAGGGGGGTGTAACAGACCTACATAACGTAGGCCTGTTACGAACAAACCCCTGTCACACCTCCACCGGTTATACACGACGACGCGAATCTAGTAACGTACCACCGGCCTCCTGTCACAACAACAACACCGCCTGTACCGCACGTACCCCGCACCCAGGCCCGTATTCCAACGGGAATCCAAATCAAATTGCCAAAATACTGTGCGGAAGAAGGTATACGTCACCATCAAAATACCGCACCGCACCACCATCCCTTACCACCAAACCATTCCTATAAAAGCCGTCGCGAACAGACTAGAATCACCTGAGTCTACCAGTAGCCATCCGGGAATCACCTCGTGCGATATTCCAGTGCTCTGAGTATTCTACCTGTAACCGTTGTCCACGTCTCCGCCGTTATCGGCATCCTGATTCCGCTGGTACGAGCCGTGCTCTACCTCGAACACCCGGTGCGTCACCGGTCTCTTTCGCTAGGCGCGTCGCCTCCGAGAGTCGACGAACAAGAAGTGGTGTGTCACCCCTTCGGCTTCATCGAGGAAACCCTGTTGTCCTGTCCGTCCGCTGGTGCGAGCCGTGCTCCACCTCGAAACGTCCGGTGCGTCACCGGTCACTTTCGCCAGGCGCGTCGCCTCCGAGAGCCGACGAACAAGGAGTGGTGTGTCACCCTTTGACTTCGTCGGAGAACGTTCTGTCCAGTTATCCTATACTTCCGCTGGTGCGAGCTGTGCTCCACCTCGAAACATCCGGTGCGTCACCGGTCCATTTCGTGAAACGCGTCGTCCACGAAATCGGCCGAACTAGAAGTGGTGCGTCACCCTTCGACGTCGCCTAAGAACCGCCTAGAAAGTCACCCTCGTGAGGCGAGTCGCCCACGAGGCCAGCCGAGCCAGACAAGGTGCGTCACCTTGACCGAACTCCCTGAACGACTGTCCGGAGGAACTTCGATGACCCGTGCGTCACGGACATCGAAGGACCACGACAACCCGGCCTAGGTAGGGAGATCACGACGACAGTCGTGATCTAACTCTACTCCTGTCCATCCTGCCTGCGTCCTACGCCACTTACAGGTTCAGGTAGCACCCTCACGGTCACACGTTCTAAATTCACGGGCACCGTAGCATTACCATCGCGCACTGTATTCTGAGGCACCGTATCCTGAGGCACCGTAGCTTACGCGTCCGAAAGGCAGCGAGTATCGTCTCAGTTATTTCACCCGTACCTCGCGCCGTTTATTCCTTTCGTCGTTTAGGACCCTGGATCGGCGAGCCGTTCAGCACCAAGGAGCACGGACACGAGGAAACCGAACGACGACGAAACACACCTGTTTCAAAGCATAACATGGAAATAATGCGTTACATGCATAAAATAACTATAGAGATAAAGTTAATACTCACAATTCCTTGTCGGTCAGACTCTTTTTTTATTAATTAAATTTTCCTCTCTTATTTGTTTGTCCTACTATAATACTATTATTTATTATAGTAATCTTCTCTGAACTGCTCTTCACATGCAAAAATTAATATTTAATTTTAATAAAGCATAGCATGGAAAGAATGCGTTACATGCATAAAATAACTATAGAGATAAAGTTAATACTCACAATTCCTTGCCGGTCAGACTCTTTTTTTATTAATTCAACTTTCCCCTTATTTGTTTGTACTACTATAATACTATTATTTATTATTATCCGTGGGTGAGAGCGCGTTAGTCGATCGGCTCCCACCAGTGAGGCCGGGGTTCGATTCCCGCGGCGGCACGGCGGTGCCCTCATTTTTCCTGAGATCCTACAATTGGTGTCAGAAGTGGGATTGGGGGAACACCGATCACCGCACGATGGCGCTGTGAGAAAAACTCTGCGAGTTGCGAGTTTCTGAGTTGTGCGAGTTGACGAAATTGCGAGTTGTGTTGGTGGCTCTGACAAGGAGAGTGAAAGGTCAATGCTCCTCCGATTTGATTGAAACTTTGTAAAGTTATAGATCTCGTTCTCCTGTTAACGTTTATACCCCATTATAGCCGCAGATACTCAGCAGTTTTTAAGATATTTATAATTAAATGTTTTCATTACCATGAATATAGGTCTTATTTCCATGTATATCAAGAACCGTAGTGGCTTGGAGGTAGCGTGCCGGAATAGTACACCGTTGACCGGAGTTCGATTCCTTGACGGTCAGAGTTTTTTTTTTCATCAATTAAACTTTCCTCTTATTTGTTTGTACTACTATAATACTATTATTTATTATAGTGATACTGCTCTTCACATGCAAAAATTAATATTTAATTTTAATAAAGCATAACATGGAAATAATGCGTTACATGCATAAAATAACTATAGAGATAAAGTTAATACTCACAAGCATTATTACATGCAGCAATGGTACTTATCATAAAAACATGAGAAGCAAAGCACACAAAAACATCTGGCACATCTAATAAATGCAGGTGCATTGCATGCACATTTGCTTTTGTTTATTTCTGTTGGGAAACACACCTGATTTACATTTTGAAAAATTTCCCGTTCTATTGATAATCCTGATGCAAACCATGCATATTCAAGCATGGGTTTAAAAATGGGTGCACACAAATTGCCGATGTATGAGCGAGTGTATTTTTATTGCGTCTTCCCTGCTTGCTATCTCTCTTTTATTTTCAATCAGATAATTGCAATTTTGTATTCTTTGTATAAAATTCTTCATTTGGCGGTAGAAATACACATCACACGGCTGGACGAGAGGTGTACATTTGGGGGGAATAATTTTAATTGTTGATGTGCAAAGTCCTTCATTGTTTACGAATAATTCGTCGTACAATTGTAAATCTGTTTGTCCTCCCCAGGAATCGAAAAGCAGCAAAAATTTTTCATGTTTTACGTAGGGTTGTACTACGGTTGTCAAAAATGATTTGTATATGTCCTTTGTTAATTTTCCTGATTTGGAACATGAAATTGAAACGTTACTGCATTGTGCTGTAAGTTCATCCATTTTTTTTTCACAATGGGCCCAAAAGTTCCTATTGTTTCCTGCATGCATAAAAATACATGCGGCAACAATTTTCCCGACATCGTAATTGAATTTTGAGCAGTATACGAGTGGGTAGTTTTGGCAATATTTTTTCTGCTAACAATCACAGTCTTCTCTCCTCGTGTTGTCAGTGTTCTCTCGAATGTACATTGATATTGACATCCTGTCTGGTCTGTATTAATAATATAATTTTTATCAAACTGTGGTGTAATACATTTTATTATTTTCCGAAAGTTTTCGGCGGCCTCCATTATTTCCTCTAATGTTGCGGCTTCTTTTGCAGAAACATACTTTGTAATTTTTCGTTGCCGGATATTGTGTTTTTTTTTAAATAGGCTACCCATCGAGGAGATGCCTTGAAATTTATATTTTCTGATTGATATTGGGTAGCTGCTGCCAAAGCCCACTGCTGAAGTTGTCGCGTGGTAACTTGTTGGAAATTAGTTCGTGCCTCTTGGAACCGGTCGTATGTCCATTTATCGATGGCGTTGTATTTGTCAAATACTGTTCCGCCTCCTTTAATTTGCTGCTCCCATTGCCGTAAAGCCTTTTTCCTTCTTAAACGTCTCGTACCCTTTGATTGCAGCGATTGTAGACACCATTCAGGATGTTGTCGGGCAAGTGTAACTGTTTTAATTTTGCTTTCTAATGGGATATCGGGGTTCCTCTTCTTTTCGTCAGGTTCCAACCACTCGTCCTCCACAGCATCTGTACATGAGACTTCCTCATATATATTTATCATCATCTTCTTCATTGCCATCAATAAAACACTCTTCTATATGGATTTTATGTTCCTTCAGCATCTTCACTATATTTTCGTATATTTGCTCGCCAATTATCATTGCCGTCTCGGAAATCACAGAAGATGTGTTGTCAGCAATTAAATTCTTTTCCCGTAGAAGCACTTCCGCATATACCAAAGCGTCTTTTAAACGCACTTTTTCATCTTCAATAGAAGGATTAATATTGGTAGTGGTAGATGAAGTAGCTTGAGGATCCATTTTATAATGAAGTGTGTAATAAGTTATGATAAAAAAGCTACACTAAAGTCGCTCACTTGAGTCTGCTTTTATTAAAACGAACAATAACACTTGTCACGTTAACCTTTTTCCGACGAGCGGTTTGACTCGCGGAAGCCGGTTACCTTCGGGCCTTGCAGGCGCTGAGACCAGGCCGCGTGCAAGCCGAGTGCACGCGGTCCGCCCGAGACAATACGAGACTCGAAGATTCGACGATTTCCTCACGAAAAGCTAAAGGTTCGGGCGCCAGGCACCGCGAGGATGCCACACGAAACGCGGAACAAGGCTCGAGCCCGGAGAAGCCGAGGTCGAGAGCCGAATCTTCGAGATACGCGGATCGGAACGACGTCGCGACTAGGCCAGGTGGTTCGAACACGGGATGACTAGGACAGCCCTCTCGGCAGGACGGATCTCACAGGGAATCGAATAATTCGACTACGATATGGTCTCGAGCTATTTATTGTAGCAGTCAGTAGATTACAAAATCAGCGGCCACGTGGCCGCGACCCGAGAGCCCGCGCTCTTCATACAAGATAGCGAAAAGATGGTCGTTCGCCGCGCGGTTGTCCTACCGATTTCGCTCGCAACGATACCGCTGACAATTACCGTCGTTTCGTTCGCAACGAACTTCGGAAACGCGAGGCGCAGATGACCGGCGAACTGCGAGACTGCCGCGATGACTTCCGCACGTGATTCGCCCCGACGCGTACGGTATCGATTACGCGATCGAACGCCGACGGAAAGAATACGCGCTTCGACAGGAGACACAGGATTCGAGAAACGCGAAGATACCGAAAAGAATTACTCTCACGAACGCGACTCCTCGTAAGACACTCTCTCGCACGCAATTTACAGAGGAAAACTCTCCCGAAATATTCCCGAAAAACCTCAAAGCATTCCGAGAGGAATGCGAGCGAATTATCGAGGACCGAACGGGAAGCGTTCATCCTCGCACGACGAAGGTCGAGCCGGCGCGCAACGAAAATACCGAATGGATCACAAGTGCGACTTACCGTTCCTCGTGGCGTGCTTCGTTGGATACAATTGAACGGCTCCCGATAGAGCGTGCAGCAAGGCTAGGCTCGGGTGGACGTTGTCCTAGTCTCACGAGAGTCCTCACAGGACACTGTACTTTTTCGCGGCGCAACGATTACTCGGATTTCGCACGATCAAAAGGGCGTTCACGTGTCGTTCGTACGATAGCCAGCGCGACAGTGATCCATCGATTTTCGGCCGCCTAGCGGATCGAACACGGTTCCCCCCACTCGACTGCTTTCCCGAATCGCCTATGGCGTGTTTCCACGGCGTGAACTCTATGGCACAGGAGCGTACCCTCTTCGCGCCCTAGGGCCCCGGGCAATCACGAAATTGGTCAAGGAGCGTATCGCTCACTTGACCAGCGGAGGGGCTTCCTCTTCTTGCCTACGAGGGCACCGACCCCGGGGCAGCTCTCCCTTGATGGGGCAAGACGACGTCAGGGTTTTCCGTCGGTCCGTATTCGGACAAGGTGTTCGAAAGCTGCTGTCCTGGCGTCGCCTCCGGTTTGCTTGCCGAGTGTCCTCGCATCAAGCTCTATTTTCCCGAAATCGGCCATTCGCTTTTCCGTCGGGCGCTTCCTGGCTGCGGGGCGTCTGTTATTTCCCCGTGACAATTCGGAAAGTCGGTGGTTCCTTCGGCGCGTTCCTTATACGGCCCTGAAACTTGCCGTTCTCGGCACGCGCGACAGGTGTCATTAGGAGGTCCTCGATAATATCGGGATCTCTTAGAGGGGCGCTCTCGAATCCTGTCTCGGTACGTGTCCCGTTAGAGGGCGGTCCGGTCCTTTACCGTTCTCGAACCTACGCAGAGTCACCGGAGAAGGGACGTCGCAAACGTTGCAACGTCACACACTATAACTAATAACAACACTATAATAAAACTATTCTAGAACACGAAACGCACGAACTATATATATGTACACTTATACTATTTACACTTATAATTATTTCTACACTATCAAACTACAATTATTTAGAGACGTTAACAAATACAGTGAGCGAAATTCGTATAAACGCACCTAAAAAAATATGATTTTTGGGGCTAAAAGTTTTAAATTCAAATGAGGCGAATATAATAACGACAGAAGATTAAAGATATATTTATGTGCTATAGATATTTACATATTTATATTTAGGTAAACATATATAAGTCTGTATTTATTGATACAGACTTATTCTTTGTGCGAAATTCGTTTAAACGCACAGCAAGAAAAGACTATATAAAACTAAACTTATATTATAATTATAAATTTAATATTTTGTATGACCTCCATTATTTTGAATTAATGCAAAAATTCGATTCGGCATTGAATTTATCAGATTATTTATGACTGTAATAGGAATCTCTTCCCAGCAACGTTTAATTTCTTCTTTTAAAGCTGCAGTATCGGT